>NC_037686.1:41250474-41317489 GCF_003255815.1 Theropithecus gelada | reverse complement strand
AAAAAAAAAAAAAACAGAAAAAGCTTAGAGGGAAGATGCATGAATAAATGGAAATAAAATGGGATATTTCAATAAGAGGTCTCCAAAAGTGATAGTTTCTAGGAAAACACATCACCTTGCACTGCCAGTGGTTCTTTCTTAGCTTCCAACCAATTTACACTCTAGCAAGGTACTGACCTTTTATTTACCCAGCCTTGCTAATTTAAAGAATCTTAACTGGGAGAAAAATGCTAATCTTATTGTGAGCCTACCTGTTTTCCTGATCTCAGTTTGATGTCTTCCTCAGAATTGGAGGGCTTCCCTCGAGCTTGGTGTGCTGGGCTTGTCTGTGCTGCAGCTTTCAGCCTCAGGCCAGGTTTTATGAATTTTGTTGCATTGGTCTGGAAAAGAGGTAGGGTGGTTGACTTGTTTTTTAACTCAATGCAAATTAATTTATGCTTTGAAATTTGCTGATCTTCTCACCTCAATTGGGAAAATGTCTGACTATATTGATTGGCCAAATGAAGGACTCAAGGAGGTCAAGTGCATTTTAGATGCTTCTTAAATTGTCCTAAATTATCCCGCTTTGGAAAGCCCAGTCTTGTGACAGTGGCGTTAAGGTAAAGAAAAACAGCCTCTGCTCCAGCTCTGATTAGGCCCTGTCTCCCTCTAGAGTCTTTCTCTCCAATCCAAAGCCTTTGCATGTACAATTTTCCCAGGAAAAATCTCCTTCACAAACCTCTTCCACGTGACTCCCATTCATCTTTCTGATGTCAACTTCAGCATCATTCCTTCAGAGAATGTCCCCAAATTCCTAGTTTCTGCTAGGAATTACCAATCCTTGTTCTAGAGCTCTGTTCCTTGGAGAATAAATTACTCAATTGCTAAGTAAATATCCATAAATATTATGAATGAATTAGTTAGGAATGAAGTATAATAATGAATAATTCATTCCTATTTCCCCAACTGCAGCATGAATTCCAAGGAAATAGGGACTATGTCCATTTTTGCTCATTGTTCTATCCTCAGTTGTTAACACAATACTTGGCACGTAGTAAGCAATTAACAAATCTGTTGAATGAATGATCCCAATGTTCAACATGTACATAGCCCACTCAATAATTTAGTGAAATCTGACTTGCATGGGTAATAAAGCACCAGAGAGAATCTGGTCCCCACTGGGATACCAGCAAAATTTCTGTTTTGCCTTTTCGGAAACACCTTGACATCCAACAATTCAAAGTCAAAATTATTGTTCCACATAGGTAGCTGAATAAATTTAAAGTCAACTGAAACTGCACTCGTTAGTCATTTTATTCTTGGTTGCTCTCTTCTCCTGTTATCCTTCTTAATGGATATATCCTGCCTTCTCATGACTTTAAATTTCTGCATTCTGATCATGAGCATTCCTGTGATTTCACACTCCTATTTGTTCTTCTGCTAATGATCCTTATAACTGTTTTCTGCTTATTTTTATAGATTGCTTGATCTTCTTTACTCAGTTGTTTATATTTCTAAAAGCATCTGATTGATTGCACTTCTCCTTGCATCCCTGCTAAACTTAATGGTCTCCGTTGCCCTTTTCATTTCTAAAGTTTAACTGAGATGAATTCCAATTTCACTTTCAGGAACAGTTTGCAAACTGTGGAGTTTTCTTTATTTCTGACAAGGCTCTTCCCCAGGGATAATTTTAATTTTTCAAATAATTAGAAATGAGTAACTTTTCTGCCAGTATCAATAAACAAACAAACAAACAAACAAATGAAAAGCATTCTGGACTTAAAGACCTAAAATTTCATGTGGTCCTCAGTTCGTTCGTTCTTTCTCTTTCTTCCTTTCCTTTCCATTCTTTCAATTGGTCTGTCTATCTAAACATGTTTTGAGAGCTTATCTTATTTGGGGCCCATGAGCAGGATCCATTCATCCTGTTTGTCCTCAAAATCTAGATGATTTTCTGCTCTGGTCCTTTGCAGGAAAAACAAGCAACAACGGGCAAGAGGGCTGGTTGTGGCAGTAGGAGGTAGGCTGGCACCGAAGATGCCCAAGTTCTTTTTTCATTTCTTTCTACAGGAAAGCCAGTGCCATTGTTGACAGATCCTGGGCTGGAAATAAGGAGTTGTCACCTTACCTCTGCCCTAATTAGTTGTGTAGCCTTGGTCAAATCAATTCCCCTTTATGCACTTTAATTCTGCCCATCTATACAATGATGGAGGCTGAATTAAATTAATTCAAAGACCCCACAGTGCCAAAGATTTCAAGAAAATTGATGAACTTGTGATTTTTAAAAAATCAAATGAACCTCAATTTGAAACAATATTCTGTGGTTTCACTGTCAAATTGTAGTTTCTAAAGAAGAAGAAGTCTAGGTTTAGTCCAACCTAGAGTTTGGCTCTTTTCCCACGTGACTCCTGAGAATGGAATAGCCCCTGACTCTCCTCCAAACACAGTAACAGAGACGGGAGTGCCAGATATGTTAGAAGGTATAAGTACAAAATAATAAGTCAATGACACTGGAAACATAAGGCACTAGGTAACACCAAATTGAGAACAGGAGAGAGATTAAAGAGTGCTGTAACGCTAGCACAGCCCCTGATTCTCAAGAGGAATTGTCTGTGAAAGAACAGACTGAGCTATGGAGGGACACAGAGCAACCCTGCTCGTGGCAGGTGGATGGCATAGCAGTCCTTTGTCAGACATGACATTCAGGGAGATGCAATAGCAGTATATGGAGGATATCTTTGTTTGGAGGAGTCACTCTCTTCACCATTAAACATCTCATTAAGTGACTTCCTCAATTTAAGTGATGTCCAGAAGCTTTCAGAGATAATCTGAGCAGTCAGTGAACTGATGTGTCTGCCAAGGCATGAATAGCATAGATTGTTCAGTGTTTGCCCTGGGTCTATCAGCAGTAATAAATTGTAATTGGTTAGGCACTTTTTAATCATGCTACTGTTTGCCAAACACTATTTTTGGCAAGCATCTGTAACAAAGCCTCATGCATTATGCGTATTATTTCTACAGTATTTCATTGTATTAGCGCATGTAGTATTTGTATGGAATTTTTGTAAATTCATTACCAAAGTATTATCACATTAATGATTCTGGTTTTAAAAGTATTAGGAAAAAAAATAGTCCTGGGGAGCATGCATCATATCATGGGGAAGTGGGAATGATCTATTGTCATTTAAATTTTGGAAAAATATTAGCATGTATATGAGAAAAATAACTTATAAAAGTACACAGCAAGTGTGAAAAAAAGTGAATTATTAAATACTTTGGTGTTTCCTTAAAGACTAAATGCCCAAATTCAGAATTCTAATGACAATCATTATTACAGATTATACTGAGAGGCTGGTTTTATTTAACAGTATAACTTAGTGGTAGAGACCCGTAAGACATATTTCATTTCTGTGTGTTGTATTTCTTCGGTATCCTGATCTGCTAAATCATACTGTCTCACTCTTTTCCCCCTTCTGTTTCTGTCCATCTCTGAGGTGCAGAGGTCCTGGGTCTTTGAACTTTGTATAACTTTCTTCTTAAATCCCTAGTATAAGGAAACTATAACATAGTAAAATTATCTATCTTGGCTGGAAACTACTCCAGTAATTCAGTTCTCCACTGAAGTGTAAGATTTAGCTCTATTGAGTGCCTTTTAGTATCACTCTTACTATTCTTATAAGAGAGGGCTATGAAAATTAGTAATAAATTGTTTTATCTACCCTACTGCAGATTATATTATTTCCAGTGGTTTTTAGAACCTTGATTTGTCTTGTTCCTCCAAATTTGACAAATAATGTCTAGGGCACTCTTCCCTTTAGAAACTATTTGATAGCACAGTAGTTTATCACTGTCAGGAAATGTTATAGCTATTCTTCTTTTCACAGGTTTTGATTCAGATAACACTTCTTTCCAAGAAACTCAAAAATCTCTGCAAGTATTGCTTTCCATAGCTTCACAACAGGCCTTTGATGCAGGGCAATCCTTTCTCACTGCTACTAAAAAAAGGAACAGCCCTTGCCCTACACAACACCGTGCTAGGCAACAAGTGACTGAAATAAATGCTCAATTTACCTTTTAGAAATATAAACCCAAAGGCATCATATTTGAATAGTCAGGAAAATAAAATGCACCTACTGTATTATATAGTATTAAAAAACTGACTTAATATTATTTGAATTACATGAAATTATATTATTTAAATTAGAAGGAAAAACTTATTTTTTTAAAGCAGACTTAATACATTTATCAGGATAATGACAATTTATAAGGTTAATGGCTATTACACTTATAAATTCAGTTATCCATATTCCATAGACCATAAGAATTGAGTCTTTATTTCATTCCATTCAGAGTTGCACAGCCAGTGCAAATTTTTCTTCAATATTTCTACATAAATCCTCCTTTCTGACTCATGTTCCATTCTGACTATGAAAAATCAATAAGACCTTGACCTTGTTGCTTTCATGTTTCATGTACTAATTCATAACTAGAATTAAACTCCCCACAAAAAGTCAATCATGGTGAACGGAAGCCAGGACTAGATTGCACCTCCAGGCAGAGCAGTGGGCAGCGGCTCGCATTGTGAATTTTAGCTCCAGGTTGACTACAAGAGCAAACTAGCAATCCCAAGAGGACACACAGACCCTTTGATGGAAGCAGATTACTCCTGCAGGACCTAGGAGACACCCCAAATACTGTGAGCACCCCAACTGGGGAAGTGGGAAAAGGAGATTCTCCTCTCCCAAACATACCTCCCAACTGGAGAAGCTGAAGTTCTGTTTGCGGGAGAAGTTTCTGACGTTACCTGGAGCTGAGTCTATTTGCAGCGTCAAGGGAAATACAGAGGTAGAGGAAGCAGCAGCAAGTCCCTGGGATCTTGCTGGGTTCCAGAGCAGGCCATTCCTGCTTGGCACCATATGGATCCAACAAGAGATGACCAGGGAGTAAAACTACACAGGGAGAAGCAAATCTCTAGATGAACTTTGTAACAGTTTGAACTGAGTGAGAAGGCTTCTGGTCAGAACTGGGGGAGGACGCGAATCGGGGATACAGACTCCACAGGCAGGGGAAGAACCAAGCCCTTTAGCAGCTGGGAGGCAGATAACCTGGGGCAGGTTTTCAAGCCCATATTGCTCTCCACCTGGGAAAGGTCTAGGGGCTGTTAGGGCAGACACATGGTGGAAGTGAGACCAGCCCTTTGGTTTGCATTGGAGCTGGGTGAGGCCTATGACTGCTGGCTTTCCCCCACTTCCCTGACAACCTGCATGACTCAGCAGAAGCAGCCATAATCCTCCTAGGTACACAACTCCAGTGTACAACCCCCATCTCCCACAGCAGTGAGACCCACCCAGGAGAGTCTGAACTCAGACACGCCTAGCTCCACCCCCATCTGATGATCCTTCCCTATCCACCCTAATAGCAGAAGACAAAGGGCATATAATCTTGGGAGTTCTAGGGCCCAGCCCAACTGCTGGTCCCTCTCCACACTACTTACAGCTGCTGCTCTCTGGAAAGCACCACCTCCTGGAAGGAGGCCAACCAACACAAAACTAGAGCATTAAACCACCAAAGCTAAGAAATCTCACTGAGTCTTGCACCCTCCGTCACCTCCACTGGAACAGGCACCGGTTCCATGACTGAGAGACCCATAGACGGTTCACATCACAGCACTCTGTGCAGACAACCCCCAGTACCAGCCTGGAGCCAGGTAGACTTGCTGGGTGGCTAGACCCAGAAGAGAGACAACAGTCACTGCAGTTTGGCTCACAGGAAGCAGTTTGGCTCATAGGAAAAGGGGGAAAGTAATGCATCAAGGAACGCCTCATGGGACAAAAGAATCTGAACAACAGCCTTTAGCCCTAGACCTTCCCTCTGACAGAGCATACCCAAATCAGAAGGAACCAGAAACCCAACTCTGGTAACATGACAAAACAAGGCTCTTGTACACCACCAAAAAATCACACTAGTTCACCAGCAATGGGTCCAAACCAAGAAGAAATCCCTGATTGACTAACGGAGAATTCAAGAGGTTAGTTATTAAGCTAATCAGGGAGGGGCCAGAGAAAGGCAAAGCCAAATGCAAGGAAATCCAAAATATGATACCAGAAGTGAAGGGAGAAATAGTCAAGGGAATAGATAGCTTAAAGAGAAAACAATCAAAAGTTCGGGAAACTTTGGAGACAGTTTTAGAAATGTGAAATGCTCTGGAAAGTCTCAGCAATAGAATTTTACAAGTAGAACATAGAAGTTCAGAGCTCAAGACAAGATCTTTGAATTAACCCAATCCAACAAAGGCAAAGAAAAAAGAATACGAAAATATGAACAAAGCCTCCAAGAAGTCTGGGATTATGTAAAACAACCCAAAGTAAGAATAATGAGTGTTCCTGAGGAAGAACAGAATTCTAAAAGCTTGAAAAACATATTTGGGGGAATAATAGAGGAAAACATCCTCAGCCTTGCTAGAAACCTAGACATTCAAATACAAGAAGCACAAAGAACACCTGAGAAATTCATAACAAAAAGATACTTGCCTAGGCACATTGTCATAGTGTTATCCAAAGTTAAGATGAAGGAAAGACTCTTAAGAACTGTGAGACAGAAACACGAGGTAACCTATAAAGGAAAACATATCATATTAACAGCAGATTTCTCAGCAGAAACCCTACAAGCTAGAAGGGATTGGGGCCCTATCTTCAGCCTCCTCAAACAAAACAATTTTCAGTCAAATATTTTGTATACAGTGAAACTAAGCATCGTATATGAAGGAAAGATACAGTCTTTTTCAGACAAACAAATGCTGAGAGAATTTGCCATTACCAAGCCACCACTATAAGAACTGTTAAAAGGAGTTCTAAATCATGGAACAAATCTTGGAAACACATCCAAACAGAACCTCTTTAAAGCATAAATCACATAGGACCTATAAAACAAAAATACCAGTTAAAAAGCAAAAACAAAAAACAAAAGAAACCAAAGCACACAGGCAACAAAGAGCATGATGAATGCAATGGTACCTCACATTTCAATACTAACATTGAATGTAAATGGCTTAAATGTTCCACTTAAAAGATACAGAACTGTGGAATGGATAAGAACTCACAAACTAACTATCTGCTGCCTTCAGCAGACTCACCTAGCACATAAGGACTCACATAAACTTAAAGGGATGGAAAAGGCATTTCGTGCAAATGAACACCAAAAGTGAACTATTCTTATATCAGACAAAACAAACTTTAAAGCAACAGCAGTTAAAAGAGACAACAAGGGACATTATATAATGGTAAAAGGCCTTGCCCAACAGGAAAATTTCACAATTCTAAGCATATATGCACCTAACACTGGAGCTCCCAAATTTATAAAACAATTACCAATCGACCTAAGAAATGAGATAGACAGCAACATAGTAATAGTTGGGGACTTCAATACTCCACTGACCACGCTAGACAGGTCATCAAGACAAAAAGTGAACAAAGAAACAATGGATTTAAACTATACCTTGGAACAAATGAACTTAACAGATGTATACAGAACATTCATCCAACAACCACAGAATACACATTCTATTCAACAACGCATGGAACTTTCTCCGAGATAGACCATATGATAGGCCATAAAACAAGCCTCAATAAATGTAAGAAAATTGAAATTATATCACTCTCTCAGACCACAGTAGAATAAAACTGAAAATCAACTCCAAAAGGAACCTTCAAAACCATGCAAATACATGGAAATTAAATAATCTGCTCCTGAATCAACATTGGGTCAAAAACAAAATCAAGGTAGAAATTTAAAAATTATTCGAACTGAATGACAACAATGATACAACCTACCAAAATTTCTGTGATACAGCAAAGGCAATGCTAAGAGGAAATTCCATAGCCCTAAACACCTACATCGAAAAGACTGAAAGAGCACAAACAATCTAAGATCACACCTCAAAGAACTAGAAGAACAAGAACAAATCCAACCCAAATCCAGCAGAAGAGGGGAAATAACCAAGATTAGAGCAAAACTAAATGAAATTGAAACAAACAAACAAAAAATAAATATAACAAAAAGCTGGTTCATTGAAAAGATAGGTAAAATGGATAAACCACTGGCAAGACTAACAAAGAAAAAAAGAGAGAAAACCCAAATAACCTCACTGATAAACAAAACAGGAGATATTACAACTGACAACACTGAAATACAAAAGATCATTCAAGGCTGCTATGAACACCTTTACGCACATAAACTAGAAAACCTAGAAGAGATGGATAAATTCCTGGAAAAATATAACCCTCCTAGCTTAAACCAGGAAGAATTAGATACCCTGAACAGAACAATAACAAGCAGCAAGACTGAAATGATAATTTTAAAATTACCAACAAAAAAAGTTCAGGACCAGATGGATTCACGGCAGAATTCTACCAGACATTCAAAGAAGAATTAGTACCAATCCTTGTGACACTACTTTACAAGATAGAGAAAGAAGGAACCCTCCCTAATTCATTCTATGAAGCCAACATCACTCTCATACCAAAACCAGGAAAGGACATAACCAAAAAAGAAAACGACAGACTGATATCCTTGATGAATATAGATGCTAAAATCCTTAACAAAATACTTGCTGACTGAATCCAACAACATATCAATAAGATAATCCGCCATGATAAAGTGGGTTTCATGCCAGGGATGCAGGAATGGTTTAACATACACAAGTCAATGTGATACACCCCCTAAACAGAAATAAAAACGAAAATAACACGATCATTTCAATAGATGCAGAAAAAGCATTTGACAAAATCCAGCACCCCTTTATGACTAAACTCTCAGCAAAATTGGCATACACTTAATGTAATAAAAGTCATCTATGACAAAGTCATAGCCAACATAATACTAAATGGGGAAAAGTTGAAAGCATTCCCTCTGAGAACTGGAACAAGACAAGGATGCCCACTCTTATGACCCCTCTTCAACATAGTACTGGAAGTCCTAGCCAGAGCAATCAGACAAGAGAAAGAAATGAAGGGCATCCAAATTGGTAAAGAGGAAGTTGAACTGTCACTGCTGATGATATGACTGTTTAAATTGAAAACCCTAAGACCTCCTCCAGAAACCTCTTACTTAGAACCAATAAAAGAATTCAGCAAAGTTTCCAGATATAAGATTAATGTACACAAATCAGTATCTCTTCTATATACCAACAGCAACCAAGTGAAGAATCAAATCAAGAACTGAACCCCTTTTACAATAGCTGCAAAAAAAATTAAATACTTAGGAATATACCTAACTAAGGAGTTGAAAGACCTTTACAAGGAAAACTACAAAATACTGCTGAAATAAATCATAGACTACACAAACAAATAGAAACACATTCCATGTTCATGGATGCGTAGAATCCATATGGTTAAAAAATGATCATACTGCCAAAAGGAGTCTACAAATTCAAAGCAATCCCCATCAATATACCACCATCATTCTTCACAGAATTAGAAAAAAACAATTCTAAAATTCATATGGAAGCAAAAAGAGCCCACATAGCCAAAGCAACACTAAACAAAAAGAACAAATCTGGAGACATCACACTACCTGATTTCAAACTATACAATAAAGCCATAGACACAAAAACAGCATGGTACTGGCATAAAAATAGGCACATAGACCAATGGAACAGAAAAGAAAGCCCAGAAATAAACCCAAATACTTACAGCCAACTGATCTTTGACAAAGCAAACAAAAACATGAAGTGGGGAAGCGACACCCTTTTCAACAAATGGTGCTGGGTTAATTGGCTAGCCACATGTAGGAGAATAAAACTGGATCTTCATCTCTCACCTTATACAAAAATCAACTCAAGATGGATTAAGGACTTAAACCTAAGACCTGAAACTATCAAAATTCTAGAAGATAACTTTGGAAAAACCCTTCTAGCTTAGGCAAGGATTTCATAACCAAGAACCCAAAAGCAAATTCAATAAAAACAAAGATAAATAGCTGGGACCTAATTAAACTGAAGAGTTTTTGCATGGCAAAAGGAACAGTCAGCAGAATAAACAGACAACCCATAGAGTGGGAGAAAATCTTCACTATCTATACATTTGACAAAGGACTCACATCCAGAATCTACAATGAACTCAAAGAAATCAGTAAGAAAAACCAAACAATCTCATCAAAAAGTGGGTTAAGGACATGAATAGATAATTCTCAAAAGAAGATATACAAATGGCTAACAAACATGTGAAAAAAATGCTCAACATCATTAATGATCAGGGAAATGCAAATTGAAACCACAATGCAATACCACGTTACTCTTGCAAGAGTGGCCATAATCAAAAAATTAAAAAAAAAAAAAAACAAAACAGTATATGCTGGTGTGGTTTGTGGTGGACAGGGAACACTTCTACACTGCCAGTGGGAATGTAAACTAGCACAGCTGCCATGGAAAACAGCGTGGAGATTCCTTAAAGAACTAAAAGTAGAACTACCATTTGACCCAGCAATCCCACTACTGGGTATCTACCTAGAGGAAAAGGAGTCATTATTCGAAAAAGACACTTACACCTGCATGTTTATAGCAGCACAATTCACAATTGCAAAATCGTGGAACCAACCCAAGTGTCCATCCATCGACAAGTGGATAAAGAAACTGTGGTACGTATGATAGAATACTATGCAGCCGTAAAAAGGAATGAATTAACAGCATTTTCAGTGACCGAGATGAGATTGGAGATTATTATTCTAAATGAAGTAACTCAAAAATGGAAAACCAAACATCACATATTCTCACTGATATGTGCAAGCTAGGCTATGAGGATACAAAGGCATAAGAATGATGCAATGGGCTATGGGGATTTGTGGGGAAGAGTGGGAGGGGGGCAAGGGATAGAAGACTACAAATATGGTGCAATGTATACTGCTCAGGTGATGGGTGCACCAAAATCTCACAAATCACCACTGAAGAACTTATTCATGTAACCAAACACCACCTGTTCCCCAATAAACTGGAAATAAAAAAGTTGTTTTTACAAATTAAACTTCCTCTGGGCAAAGACAATTGCTATCTTAAGATTTTTTTTCCCAAAAACTCAAAACAATATGCTGGGTACAAATATGGCACTCAAGAAATATTTTTTACTCATGATGTTCTTAATTTTTTTTTTTACTTGAAAAGGAAAAAAGTCTTGAATTTTAATTTTTAAAAATTTTGTTTATTTTTTATTTTTAGAAATAAAGTCTCACTGTGTTGCTCAGGCTGGAGTGCTATTGGCACAATCATAGTTCACTGCCACCTCAATCTCCTGGGGTGAAGCAATCATCCTACCTCAGCCTCCCAACTAGTTGCGACTACAGGCTTGGGCCATGACACCCAGCTAGTCTTCCAATATTCTGTAGAGATGAGGTATTGCTATGTTACCCAGTCTGGTCTTGAACTCCTGGTCTCAAGCCTTGATCTCCCAAAGTTCTGGGATTGCAGGCTTGAGATGTTGCACCCAGCCCTAATAAGATTTTTCAGGAAGAGCTTTCCTTAAACTATTTTCCTTTGAGGAAAGTTAGATCATTCAGTCAGAAATTGAAAATGGCTACCTATCCAAACCTGTCAAATTAGTGTGTTTTATAAACATCTGAAGGAAACTTTAATGCCAAGAGAAAAGAAGAATGTTCTATAGTTAGAAAGATTCAAAAAAGGTGGAAAAAATCAATGTCTCCAGACCATTTGACATAGTCTCAGTGTTTGGTGTAATTTAAGAAGTATTGGATGCTTAAGCTCAGAAGGTTCAAACAGGAAGATTTTCTACCTGCCAAGTTTTCAAGCTGGTGACCTAGTTTCCACAGGTGCACTGGGATGCTTCATCACTGACCATCACAAGGAAGTTTTCTTCGTTAAGTCAGAAAATACCATGCTTACATTCTCCCTGATTCTTTGAGGAAAGATGGGTTGAAGAAATTAGGGAATATTTGGGAAATATGAAGTTGTTGGTAATTTGCCATCCTTCGCGATGCTCATTAAAACCAGCCTACATGATTTTTGTTCTAAAATTTTTCCTTTCCTCCTGAAACTATATTTTCTAAAATCCTAATCATCAGCTGATGATGGTCCCAAGCTCCCAATCCCCCTACAGAAGAATGTCTGCTGCTTAGGAATTGATTGGTTATTTGGAGATAGAAGAAAATAGGAGTGTAAGGACCAGTCTGTGCCATGGCCCGCATTCTACACTTTTTCCTCCTTGTGAAGTTGAAACTGGATCTAACCATTTGGTAATTATTTACCTACCCTCTCTCCCATCAAGAGGGAGGCAGAAAAACAAATGCAGCCATGAGTGCCAGTAACTTGGAGACAAAGAGGAAAAGAAGCCCTCCTTGCAAGGATAAAATGGCCAACATTTCCATCTTGTTTGTCCTGACAAGTACAGAGTACCTTACAATTTTTGGACCTTGCTGTGCCAAAACAGGGAAAATAATGCAGAGGAAATTAATAGTAAAGAAAAGTATTTTTTTTCTTCTTCTTCAAAAAGTCTATGCTTTTTTGACCATATCAGAGGAGAGGGGAGAAGATGGAAGGAGTCCATATGAAATCTATATAAAGAAATCATTCATAATGACATAGTGTATTGTGTGTTTCCCAGGAAGCCATTTGTTCAAGGATTTATTAGGATTGATTGTGTCTGTTTGGGCTGTGGTATAGGGAAAATGTGTTATACAGCCAAAACAGGTGAGCATCACCAGACCCCCTTGGGCTGCATCAATATCAATTCCTGGAACTTGTATGTACAGTTAGAGGCAGTGAACTAGTTGAGTGGTCAAGCCCATTAAAAGTTAGTGTATAGAAGCCGGGCGTGGTAGCTCACGCCTGTAATCCCAGCGTTCTGGGAGGCCAAGGCGGGCAGATCACGAAGTCAGGAGATCAAGACCATCCTGGATAACATGGTGAAACCCGTCTCTACTAAAAAATTCAAAAAATTGAATGGGCCTTGTGGTGGGTGTCTGTAGTCCCAGCTACTCAGGAGGCTGAGGCAGGAGAATGGCATGAACCAGGGAGGCGGAGGTTGCAGTGAGCTGAGATCGTACCACTGTGTTCCAGCCTGGGCAACAGAGCCAGACTCCGTCTCAAAAAAAAAAAAAAAAAAGTGTGTTACCGTGTAGAATCAGATGGGGTGATTCAAGCCTATAATTCCAGTTAGTTGGGAGACTGAGGTGAGAGGATCACTTGAGCCCAAGAGTTTGAGGCTGCAGTGAGCTATCATTGCACCACTGTGTGACAGAGTGAGATCTCATCTAAGAAAGAAAGAGAGAAGGAGAGAAGGAAGAGAAGGGGAAGGGGAACGGAGGGGAGGGGAGTGAGGGGAGGGGAGGGGAGGGAAGGAGTTAGAGAGGAAGGGAGGGAGGGAGGGAGAGAAAGAAGGAGAAGAAATAGAAAAACAATTTGCTTGAGGAAGTTGCTTGATAGACTACTCTAAAAAGTAGTTCATTAGCATTGACCCCATATATAGCAGATTTAAATAGGAAACAGCTTTTTCTTTGAATACAAGTTTATCACTTCTATTTAGGGGAGAAAATGGGGAAGTGTGTTTTTGTTGCTGTTGTTTGTTCATTTGTTTTTGTAAGAAGCGGATTTACCCATTGATTTTGCATTTACATTGAGTTTTCTTGAGACATTGTATTTGAGTTTTGTTTTCCAGTGTCTATAGATGAGACCTGCTTTGATCAGCTTTTGACTAAGATTCAAGTGGGCACTGGTGTGAGGAAAAACAGAGTGCTGTAACCTTGAGTAGTTCATCACAGCTAGGAAAAGGCAAATGGCTTAGATTACACTGAGAAAATTCACAATAGCTCTCAACCTTAAAAATAAATGGAAGATTCTAAGGCCATTAAATTTTGTACTTTCATTTACATAAACCACCTAACTAGCTGTTCTGCTTTCATGACACATTTTTGCTCTTCTAATATTTGTATTATGTAAAAGGGTACTGTAAAATCTTTTAGTTATCTCTCAAAAATGGCATGAGATACCTAGCTATTATTACTAGATCTGAAAATATTAAAAAACAGCAAAGATACAAACAAAAGAAAGAGAAAGTCATGGAGTAAAAGTTTGTCCTCAAGAGATAACATTTTCACCTGGCATTATTTCAGAGGAAGTGAAAGGAATATCCCACGTGCATTATGGGCATCATAAAGAATAAACAAAAACTCATTAATGTGAATTTAAAAAAAAAAATTCTTGACTTCTATCTTAAGTATACATCTACCATGCAGCCCGTTCAGATGTGGCAGAGAGTTTGGTGAGTTCTAGACATGGAATGAGATCTAACAAGGAAAACTTACCTAAATTTATTCATCTTAGCTGAAATAGCAACACTGTTTTAAAATATGAAAGACTTGACTGTATCAGACTTTTTTGGTATCTTAACTAGTTTAAGAGCTTCAACTTTCACAGGGGTGTTATTCTCAAAGCATTTGTTTCTGGAGATTAGGTGCTTACAATTTTGGAATTACTTTCAGATTTTTGCAAGCTACAGAGGAAAAAAGGAAAGCATTACTTTAGAGCCATGATTTTGCTTTAGTTTGCATGATGACATAGTGGAGAGGAGGAAGGGGTTAGATTCAGACAGCCATTGGGTTGATCTGCCAGGGCTAACCTGTCTGTCCTTTGGTGAGTTGTTGATCTCTCTGGGCCTCGGTTGCCTGACTGGGCACACAGTAACCCTCCATGCACTGTTTTATCCCAAGACTGCAATCATAAATGCGCCTTCTAATCATCCTGAAGTCCCCTTTGAAGTTTTCATGAAATTATAAGCTTAATTTCTACATTTTACATGTATGCATTTTGTAAAAACATGCTTACAAGAGAACCTGCTTCTCTACTCCCAACACAATGTGTAGTGTTTCTTCCCCACACCAAGTAATTCTGCAATTCTCTGTGGACACCAATTGGGCATCCTACAATTCAATTCAATTCTGACACTAATACCTGGATTTAGCACAGATCCCACAGGAGGGTTTGCAGCTATAGGTTGGGGGTTCCCATGACCCCTATCCTAGGTTCAATAATTTGCCAGCACTGCTCACAAAACTTAGGGAAACATTTACTTATGTTTGCTGGTGTATGATAAAGAACATTATAAAAGATAAAGATGAACATTCAGATACAGAGGTACATAGGACAGGGTCTGGAAGAGTCCCAAGCACAGGAGCTTCTGTTTCTGTGGAGAAAGGGTGCACCAGCCTCCAGTACATGGAGACATTCACTAACCAGGATGCTCATCAAACCTAGTTATTCGAAAGTAACTAAAGAGCTTAACCTCCAGCTCCCTCTCTTTTCCTGGAATCATTGGGTGGGGCCTAAAGTTGCAACCTTGTAATCACTTGGTCTTTTCGATGACCTCCTAAGTTGATTTAGGAGGCCCACTCCAAGTCACCTCGATAGCATGAAATCAGGTGTGAAGAAAAGGGGCTTATAATGAGTAACAAAATACATTCCTTTCACTCAGGAAATTCCACGGGTTTTAGGAGTTCTGTGCCAAGAACCAGGGACAAAGTCCAAATACATGTTTTTTAATACCACGGTGTTATTCTACATGTAGTCAATAGTAGCAACTCTCAGAATTGACCTTCTCATCTGAACATGCCAGACAGTAAAGGGGTTGTCATCTGTGGTAAGGCCAGACACTGTTTTCTGCTTTACATTTCTGCCTCTTGGGAATGTTGACTTTGGTCCTCACTCCTCCAGGCTTATAGCTCTCAGCTGCACCTTCCCAGCCCTTTGCACTGGATTCACACTTCCGTGTATTGGGTTTTCCTTCTTCCTACCCAACTTGAAGTCTGATTACTTCTGTTCAGTACAAAACGACAGTATGAAAGACAGGTAGTCCTGTCTTGCCATCTAGTGATAATGGAGGCTCACTGGTGTTACTGATCTGACCTGCTGCAGGAGGTTCAGGTTTTACAGGCAGGCTCAATAGCGGAGAAGTGGACTGCCCTGAAATCCTTTAAGTAAGTCTGGAACCTGGTGCTAGGTGGGCCCCTTCCACTCCCATTCCATCATCAACACTTGCTATAGCCACTTGGAAACACCATAGGTCTGGTTCAAATGGCTTAGTAGTAAACTTTCTTCTGACTCATACAAAAATACTAAAAATATAAACATCAATTAAACACTCTCCTGTTTTTCAGGAGTTGTCAGTTCAGGGGGAAAGATACTGATAAGACTTACTAATGTTTTTAGTCACTAACTTATTCAGTGAAAACTGATCAAACTACTGCTATGTTTAAGGGATCTTGCTATGTATTAGCAGGTAACCTGGGGAGTAGGGTCTGTGCTGGGAAAAGGGAGAACAGGGCAAACATGGCTAGTAAGAGCTAATAAATACAAGAAAAGCTGGAATAAGTGTCAGAGATATGATAAAGAGAGAATTTATTTTGATGCAAAAGATTCTAAAAAATGTTTATGGATGTGCTGGCCCTTAGGGCTGAATCTTGAATTATGAGTAGGAATGAGATGTTCCAAGGGAAGAGAAAAGCGTTCCAGCTTAAGTGAAATATGTGAGAAAAGCTTAAAAGCAGAACATCTGGACAGTTACTTGCATATTGAGGAAGCTAGTGGTGTTTTGGAACCAGCTCCTATCAGTTCACAAGACTTAACTGTGCACCTCTCTTCTGGCTTGACATTCAGTGACATCACTTTGGTAACTTGCAAACAGACTTGGTGGAGTATTTATACCACAGAAAGTGCCAAATACTGCAAATCAGGGCTTCCTCTCAACTTGAGAACCAGTTGTTAAACACAAGCACAGGCTTGGCTAGACTGCCCTTTTCCCCAAAGAATCTCTTAGATAAGACTGTTCTTTCTGCCACTTGTGAAATGGGGACATTGTGGTTTGGTTAGCATAGATGATTTGCAAAGTATCACATAAATGTGGAAGCAGACTGAAAGCACATGTAAAAAGCATTCTGTAGGACTGTAACGCCAAAGAGCTTTGTGATTCTGTTTATGTAGCACAATTACAGAAGCGAGAGAAAAAGGACATCAGTCCTAAGATCGTTAGTGGCTATGCCAAAATCTGTTCATCACAAGCGTCTTTTCACACACATGCACTTGAGACTAGATTGTGTGCCCAATCTGAGGTCTATTATGACTTTTACTAGAGTTGAGGGAAAGGGGATGAGAAATAAGAAAAAATAAACTTGAAAATTACAGCCTTAAGGGCAAAAATAAGGAAATTTTAAGAGAAAAAAATTTGTGAACATTAACTTCAAGACCACGATAAGAGAAACACCTTGGGGTCTGAGGGACATTTATCATGCAATTTTGCCAGCGTTTCTAGGTTCAATATTCTGAAAAGGAGTGGACATTTCAGCGGTTGCTCTGAAAGCATTATTTTCTTATTCTGTATCTTTGCTAAGGGTTTCATATACAATCCCCCTTCCCCCATGCAGAAAAGTACACATTTCTATTTGTACAACAAATATTCATGTACTTCTAGTGCATTAGAAATCTACTCCTTAAAATGCGTGGAAGAACTGTGACTAACGATTAACTTTATTCCAGATACTAAATTAATGAGATTATATCTTTTTTTTTTTATTTGTATAAAGGTAAGGGGTATAAATGTAGTTTTGTTACATGGATCTATTGTATGGTGGTGGCTTTTAGTGTATACACCACCCAAATAATGTACATTGTACCCATTAGGTAATTTCTTATACCCCACCCCCTCCCACCCTCCTGAGTCTCTGATGTCTATTATTCCTCACTGTATGTCCATGTGTACACACTATTTAGCTTCCACTTCTAAATGAGAAAATGTAGTATTGACTTTTTGAGTTGTTTCAATTACAACAATGTCCTCCAATTCTATCCATGTTGCCACAAAAAGAGATGATTTCACTTTTTTTATGACCAAATTGTATTCCAGTGAGTGACTTGAGGAAGAAAATGTGGTACACATATGTTTTCTTTATACGGTCATTCATTGATGGGCACTTAGGTCTATTCCATGTCTTTGCTGCTGTGAAGAGTAGTGCTTTAAACATATGAGTGTAGGGATCTTCTTTATATAATTCTTTCTTTTCCTTTAAGTAGACACCCAGCAGTGGGATTTCTGAATCAGATGGTAGCTCTATTTTTTTTTTTTTTTTTTTTTTTTTTTTTTGTGAGACAGAGTTTTGCTTTTGTTGCCCAGGCTGGAGTGCAATGGCACAATCTCGGCTCACCACAACCTCTGCCTCCTGGGTTCAAGTGATTCTCCTGCTTCAGCCTCCCAAGTAACTGGAATTACGGGCATGTGCCACCATGACTGGCTAATTTTTGTATTTTTAATAGAGACGGGGTTTCTCCATGTTGGTCAGGTGGGTCTCGAATTCCCGACCGCAGGTGATCTGCCCGCCTCAACCTCCCAAAGTACTGGGATTACAGGTGTGAGCCATCGCACCTGGCCTCTATTTTTATTTCTTTATGAATTTTTCCATATACATAGAGTATGGAATAATCAGCATCGGCGACTCAGAAGGATAAGAGGATGAGACGAGAGTAAGGTATGAGAAATTACTTAATGGGTACAATGTACATTATTTGGGTGATGGTTACACTAAAAGCCCAGACTTCACCACTATACAATATATGGAAACAGTATGGAGATTCCATTTCCACCAACAGCATGTTAGCATGCCCTTTTTTCTGCATCCTTGCCAACATCTGTTATTTTTATTTTTGTCTTCTTAGTAATAGCCCTTCTGACTGGTGTAAGATGATATCTCATTGAAGGTTGATAAATATACAGGTTGACTGGTATATATTTTTTATTTATTCAACAAAAATGTATTTGAGAGCCTAGTGTGTGGCAGATGTTGATTTAAAAACTGAAAATACAATGGCAAACAGAATTTCATGTAGCTGACATTCCTAGCAGAGACAAACAATAAACACATGTGACAGTGCCAGGGAGAAAGTACCATTGAACAGCAAAGTGACAAAATACTTGTTTGTTTCATGTTTATGAAATAGAAGATATCTCTTATTCATTCAAACAAGAAATCTGTTTTTTTATTTTGACTTTAAAAATACAAGAAGTATAAAGAATAATATAACAGATAGCAATAGTCTTCCTATCCTAAACTATTAAAAGCATATTGCTTTCATTCTTTTATTATGAGAAGAAAAAGAAAAAGCTAAAATCCCCATAGAAGATCATTACCTCCTACCTTTCCCTCCCCTTACTTCAGGCAACCACTATCAATAATTTTCTGTACTTTTATGTATATGTGTTTATTAGAAAGCTATGCATTTCTAAAAATTTGTATTTATATATTTATTTTTTCAGACTAGGTGTTGCTCTGTTAGCCAAGCTGGAGTGCAGTGGTACAAACATGGCTCACTGCATGTTTGGGCTTAAGCGATGCTCTTGCCTCAGTCTCCTCAGTAGACCACAGACCTCAATCTCCTGGGGCCACAGACATGGGTCACCACACTTGGCTTAAAAAAAAAAAAATTGTAGAGACAGGGTCTCGCCATGTTGCCCAGGCTAGTCTCAAACCCTTGGGCTCAAGCTTTCCTCCTGCCTCATCCTCCCAAAGTGCTGGAATTATAGATCTGAGCCACCACACTTAGCCTATGTGTTTTTAAAATCTTTTTTTTTTTTTTTACAGATGAGTAAATACCACATTATTTTATTCTACTACTTCTTAAATTTATGTGTTTGAAGTCTACTCCTTTTTATCTATTGTGTAATATTGCATCATATTAAATAGTATATTATTAATCTACATCCTAAATAATAAGGCAAGTATAAATAAAATGAATATATTTTTTAAATATTTAAAATGAATATATTCATTTCAACAGCATTCCACAAGTGCTTACGGGAGTATCCTGTCACAGCCCCAGTCCTTAGGTGGCATGAGCTACAAGGAGTAGTTAGCCTCAGTAATGAACTTTAAGGACCAATATATATAAACACCAGCTACCATGTTATACAAGGCAGAAGGACTGAAAAGAAGTAAAGAAATTAACTGGTTTAGAATATGCAGAACATAAGTGGGAGGATATGTAAAGGCTTTCAAAGAAAGGAGTATAAAAAACAGTGCTGTAAGAAATTGGAAGAGAAAGTCACAGTATAAGCAAAGCCAGGTTGGAAAATGCAATGCAACTTGAGAAAAGAGAAAGTTCCAATTGACTCAAGGAAAGAGACTTAGGCTACTTCACAATTTGAAAGTGCAGACGAGACAAGAATGAGGCGGTCTTGACACACCAGGCTGACGCTTCTATCTAATCCATCAGTCAATGAAGAATTTTTATCCTTGTGATAATATGCTTGTTGCCCAAGGAAGAAAAGCCATTAAAGGAAGGGAGGAGGGAGCTGACGGCATCCACACTGAGGCACAATGGGACATGCCCATGGGCAGCTTGGAGACTAGGTTGCTGTGTGATGGCCGAGAGCAGATTGCTGACCTCGTCAAAGACATACCTGTCATCTCCCTCCAAGGGCAAAGAACAAAAATTTCAGCCACTCCCTGGTCCTTTTCTTGCAAGAACCCAGCAAGAGTATTTTATTTCTATGGATTTTTTTCAATACAGTCATTGGAATTCCTTCAGTAACTTCAAGGAGTCAAAGGAGTCATGCTCTTTTTAAGACAAGGTCACAGAAAGTTGAGCACGACTCTAATAACATGGGATAGTAGAACAAAGAGGTTTCCATGGCTTTGCCTGACTTTCACATGGGCCCATTGGAATGTTCAGCCTCAGTGTGCTTTGGTCTCCCTGGCTATGGCTATCTTGTTCCTCTTTTATCCGCTCCCATTAGTGAGTGACAGGGAATCAGAGTACATTACAACAGGACTGCCATAAAGTATGTGTGTGTGTGTGTTTGTGTGTGTGTATGTGTGTGTGTGTGTGTGTGCAGAGCAGTGGTTTGATTAGAGGACGGAGTAAATATTTGTGGTGGGGAAATTCTCATCAGCTTCTTTCTTGCCTTCATCAGGGGACTGGTTATGGGGACATAGGCAGAGCTTTTGTGAGGTCTGCAATACACAAGTGTAAAGAGCTTCCCCCTCCAGGAGCTTGCTTAGGTTCTGAGGACACAGAGAATAACAAAACAGGAAAATAATGATGCAGGGGAAAGAGTATGTCAAGTACTGTATTTCCTTACTTCTAAAGCACACTTTTTTTTCCCCCATATTTTACCATCATTGAACATGGTAGTCACTGCTGGGCTGACAGAAATTGTGACATAATTATCATTGCCTGTGCAAAAGCACAAAACCTTGCTGATGGATTTCAGAGATTAGGAAGAAAATCCCAGATACAATAGGAAGTATTCTTTTAAAGGCATATTGTATCACAGATGTTTTTGATGGCATGAAAGGTAAAATTATGTGGGAAAATCACAGATATTTGTAACTCTGACTCAAAAAGTGACTAAAAGGAGTCAGAGTCTGAGTTTTAAAAGATTGGAAATAATTTACTCGCATTTTTGCTTATATTATCCTTTTTATGTATGACCAGGTGATATATGATAGGGGATTTATGTTTTTAAAAGTCTAAGAGGCTTCTTTCCATAGTATCAACTAAAAATTTTATGTGGCAAGAAATAATTGCAACATGTTTGAATTATCTTAGTAATCCATCTTAAATCAATGCTTTAAATATAATTACATCAATGAGGAATTGCTACACAATCTGATAAATGCTATAATTGAGGAATGTACAAAGAACTGTGAAAGTGTAGAGCTACTGAGAGTTCAAAGTTTGCCAGAGGTGGGGACATAAAATCTAAGGAGTTGAAGCATGAGTAGGAGTTTTCTAGGTAGGAAAGAACACTCCAAACAGAGGTTGAAATTCTGACTTTCTGATCATTTAGTTTTTAACTTCTTTCCCCTCCGCCAGTTGTTATGGGTCCTTCACCTCAACTCATTAGAAAAAGGGTGCTGATTATTAATTTATGCCTCTCAGCCTAACACTAAAGATTCTAAGTAGCTTTGCTTCACTTTTGTTGCCCAGTGGACCATATGTGGTAGTGAGTTTTAAACTTCTTGCATCTTAATTCATCTCCTTTAAGGTTTAGAGCTCCAAGCCTCTATATTTATTCTTTCTTGGTGATCAAATCTAAACTGCATTTTTAAAGAGATGCATTTATGTCACCATTTTTCCTAGCTTATTTATACAGTACTCCTCCTGCTAGGTGAATTATTCCTTCATTTTATCAAAAGCTAAGGGAACACCCTTATTTGGAAACCTTAAAAGTAGTACCAGGTTGCACCATTAAGGTACCAAATTCCTCACATATTGTCAATAGAAAAGCACATGTTAATTCTTGCTAATGAAGCCCATGATAGGTATTGTGGCCTGGAGAAGCATATAGTTTGGTTATGGAGAAAATATCTAATTGCAAGTGCAGTAATGAAACAATACAGGTGGAAGCGTGGGGGGCTAATACAAGTACTTAGCTTAGTGATGACTAGAACCACTATAAGACCATTACCACTGGACAAGATAATTGCAGCACAGAAATGGTGGGGGGTGGGAGAATTCCCTTATACCTGTATTCATTTTCTAGGGCTGCCAAAACAATACACAGATTGGGTGGCTTAAACGACAGATATTTATTGTCTTGTAGTTCTGGAGGCTGACATCCAACATCAAGGTATCAGCAGGTTTAGTTTCTTCTGAAGCCTCTCTTTGGCTTATGAATGGCTACCTTCCTCACATGGCCTTTGTGTGTGTTCATATCTGTGTATCCAAATTTCCTCTTCTTCTAAAGACACTGGACAGATTGGATTAAGGCTCACCTCAAAAAGTTAAAGGCTTTGCTTTAACTTAATCACGACTTTAAAGATCTTATATCCTAGGTACTGGGGGTTAGGACTTCAGTATATGGATTTTGGTGGGGAGACACACAATTAAGGCCTTAACATACCCCCTCTTCCCTGTACGGTTAAATTTGGAAACTGAGTTGCAGGAGACCCCAAGCTTGCACTCCAGGCATGATAGTTCCTGCAATAACTTGAAAATGCTTCATGTTGCTTCAAAATTAAGGACCTCTCTCTTCCACCTGCTTCACTCAACTGCTTTGATTGTTTATCTACTGCTGCTATAAGTATAAACCACCCAGCTTTAAATCCTCTATGCATTACTACAAAAATAAATTTGCCCATGCTGAATTGTGGAACTGAAGTGTTTCCAAATGTGAATGTACCAAATTGGATGGTTGAATCTGCACCTTTTTACATTAACCCATTAATCACCTTCACCTTTAAACAGTCATGCTGCCTCTCTCTCTCTCTCTCTCTCTCTATATATATATATATATATATATATATATTTTAAGAAAGGAGAGGGGAACAATATAGACCCAGAACAGTAAATTAAAGTTCATTCAAGCACAGTTGTTTTTGGTGAAAAACACAGCTCTGCTTGGTTGAAATGAGACACAAGGGGCTTGTTAAGCCTACTAGTCATAGGTGAACATTGAGAGTCAGGCAGTCCTAAGAGAAGGTGAAACCTTTCTTATTTAATGCTTTGATGAATTAATAATCGAGCTGTAGAGTTTCTTACCATCATTGAAAATGGTAGTCCCTAAGTGTAATCTTTGAAACAAAAAGAGATTAAGTCCTTTTGTGGCTGGCTCTTGTGACCTTGGACAAATGGACAAATAGCTTCTGCAGTTTAATTCAATGTCTTCTCTGAGCCATGGAAGGAATGATGTTGATATTGTTTTACTTTGCCTATTATTGAAAACCTTCAAGATAGAAAAATGCCCATTTTTATTTAATGTGGTGTTGAAAATGGCCTATAAAATCTACTTTTTATATGCAGATTAAATAAGTAATGATATTTTAAAGGACATAGGCATTTCTATTACAAATAAAAGCCATAAAATTTTTCTCCAATAAGAGTGTAATAAAATTTTCTACATTCTACCTTGGAGGAAAATTTTTAAAATAGTTAATCCATTAAAAACAAACAAACAAAACACAAATTTCTTCAAGAGGTTACCATAATGTGCTTAGTTCTTTGGATGCCAGTATAGTTAGACTGTATTCCTGAGATCCCTTGGATAACTAATCAATTTTCAAATGCTTAGCAGACATCCCCCCTGCCTGCCCTGCCCTCTCTCATTCATATATATATATAGTGTATTGATGCTATGGTCTAAATGTTTGTATTCCACCAAAATTCATATGTTGAAATCCTAACCCCCAAAGCGATGGTGTTAGGAGATGGGACTTTTGAGATGTGATTAGGTCACTGTGGGCACAGTCTTCATGAATAGGATTCATGCCCTTATGACAGAGACCTCAGAGACCTCCCTCACTTCTCCAGCCATGTGACATCACAATGAATACATGACTGTCTATGAACTGGAAAATGGGCCCTCACCAGACATTCAATCTGCCACCACTTTGAACTTGGACTTTCCAGCTTCCAAACTGTAGGAAATAATTTTTTGTTGTTTATAAGCCACTCAGTCTATGGTATCTTGTTATAACCCAAATGGATTAAGACAACTGATAAATATATGTGAATATATTGCATTCTATTTACATGTTGCTCATCACATATTATGTGATATGTGAAGAAAAAGAGAAGTGGGAGGTGGTATCCCATGCTACACTCTAACATGGCTAACAGTGAGACTTGCCACAGTGCTAGGCTCAAGGAACATGTTGGAATCTTTTGGATGAGATCATAGTGTAGAGCAGTCCAGGGCCTTGACTTTAATGGTCTATTGTTTTCTTTTTTTTTTTTAATTCTTGTTTTCAATCATAAGCACTACCATTAACTCCATGGGTTTCCCAGGAAGACTGTGTCTGAGAGTGGCATTCTAAATACAAATCTATCCTTACTGCTAGAAAAAATAAGTCAAAACATATGTCCCCACCCATCATGGGTCAGAAATGTCCCCTTCAGATCTCTTGGACAGCATGCTGTCCTATTGTGACTCTCTTCTGGGGCTACATTGAGAAACTCTTTATTCTGTGCCCATTATGTTTAGAGAAGGGGAAATATGATAAAGTTAGAGTTTATTGTTTTCCCTTATGTAGTGACAGAGACACTGCAATGTACAAGATTAAAGTGAGTGACCCAGTATTGTGCAGCATGATTGAGTCTGTGTTGAGACAAAAACCAAGCTGTTCTCTAAGCTCCGCACTTTATTCATTGAGCCACACTTTCTCTGTGATGTTCCCCACAGTGTGTGTGAAGCAAGTGCCAGATGCAGTTTCTCAGTCTGCACCAATGCTCCAATTGGCTGCATCCCTTCCCTCCTGGCTGCTTTTGGTAGAGGATTGCTGATGGAAATTATGCTGCTGAGCTTCGCCGCATGGCTGTGGCTACATTTTGCCAGTGTTAGCTGGAAGAATTTCCTGGGATTCTAAGCTAGAAAGAATTTGCTGAGGGGCCCCCTAGGAGAGGGTCGAGGTTTCCTAAGTGTAGGTGATCACTGTATTATATTAATAGTCGAGATTTTATTTTAACCAGCAGGGCTCCAGCCATTCTTGTGGATCCCTGCAATGTGCTTGAAGTGATGTTAAGTTTTTTTTCTCACTGCAGTCTGCCTGTCTGCTTCAAACAGATCTGACTCACTTAGGGCCAAGTTTCAGGGTGTTAAAGACAGCTGGGTTGGTGTACATGGCACTGAGAAGTCAAGAGATACACATCCTAATCCCATGTTGTCTGGAGAGACTGCACTATAATTATATGTCTATACAACTATTTCTGCATGGGACTGTGAAAACCTCATAGGTGGGGACAGTGTTTTCTCCCTCTTTTTCCTTAGTGCTAGCATTTTACCAGGCTCATAAATATTATGTCTGATAAATTAGATTATGTTGACTATAATCCTTTACATATTACTTAACCTCTCTAGATCTCAACTTTCATGGTAAAGGTGATACAGATGAACCTCGTTAATCACCACACTTCCAGTGTTATCATCCCATAATTCTACACTTTTGATTCTCTTTGACTGGAGGATTTTCCGGTTTTGCTCTTACCTAATTAAGAGCCAAATCTAGGTATTCCTCCCAGTTAGTTGTTTTATAAGGAGGAGTGCACACTCGCTCACCATAGACTTCCTATGTTTATGATGTGATTAGTTTGATTTTGGATTATCTATCACAAATGAAGGGAAAGCTGAGTAATTTTTAATGTCACAAAACATATTTATGGGTGAGGTGGGGAGTGTTAATCCAGTTGAGACACCAGTTATTACATGTTCAGCCAACTGCAAGTCCTCTCTGGTAGGTAGAAAACATGACAAGTTTCATTCCTAGCATTTTGATTTGAGTTCTGATTAATTCTCAAAACATCCAAATCATAAAAGTCATTGGTTTATTTTTTAAAATAAATTATCAAACAGTCAAATTTTTATATAAAGGTCTTCTATCTTTACATAAAACTTGTAATCTAAATAACCCTGGGTACATTATGGGCCCCATTTACCTTCTTTGATTCAGAGACATAAATGATCACACTTAGAGGCAAAATATTTTCAATTTGGGTCAGTGACCCAAAACTTGGCAGCAATCGTTTGTTCTTCTTCTAGTTCTATACTATTCCAATATGTTATTTCTAATGAATCTGAGAAATGTGATGCAATTAAAAGGTCATCTCTTGTCACTTTATTCTGTACATCTCCTAGTAAGCACACTTCATTCCGAGACAAAAAACTGTAGCAGAGATTTTGTGTGTGTGCAATTGTTACAGCTTGTTCTGTATAGTAGTTGGGAATGGAAAATGTTAAAAAAAAAAAAAGTCATCTGGATCATTCATTCTAGGAAGACTAATAACTGCATCAGATTTTATTTCTGTTGATATTTAAATTTTCATGTGAAGTTTATAGTCTTGGAAATGACTTTCCTACAAAATGTTTTTACCAGATTCCTTTGATCCCAATAGAAGTTAAATCAGAATTTGTCATTCAATATAATTCATTACCTGCCCTTCAACAGTAGGTGAGTGACTGCTGGTAAATTGAAAAATTACCTTGATAATAATTTAAAAACTAAAAGAAAGTTATCTAAAATGATGTTTTAGCCTGTGGCAACCATCCACTTTTGATAAATTTTCCAGCATTTTACCTTTCGCCCAGACCAGATTTTTCTACCTTTCTCTACCACTAGGATAAGAAGGTAAAGCAGAAACAGATGGAACTCAGTACAACGTTCAGACAACAGTCAGATACTAGATTTATCCATGATGTAATTACAAATTAATGAATTGATATTCAAGGCTCAGAAATAAACCTCTCATTTGGGGAGTAAATGATAATCCAAAATACCATGGCACTATCCTCCAGGATCCTACATAAAGCAAAGAAAGGGGACCAAGTAACCTAAATATATTATTGCCTGGAGGAAGTTGCTGATTACCTTCCCTAAACCAGGCCTTCCATCCAAGGACTTTAAGCTGAATCTCTTAACCCAGTGATAACGAAGATCACTTGGATTCTCTAATGCCCTGCTTTTATTTATGTTTAGGCAATGCTTCACTGACTTAAGCTATTTATTTATTTATTTATTTATTTATTTATTTATTTATTTTTATTATTTTTTAATTTATTTATTATTATTATACTTTAAGTTGTAGGGTACATGTGCATAACGTGCAGGTTTGTTACATATGTATACTTGTGCCATGTTGGTGTGCTGCACCCATCAACTCATCATTTACATCAGGTATTTAAACGTTTAATCTAAAACGTCATCCTGATAAGAACTCATATAGTCAGAAACCAAATGAACCAGGCCAAAACAAGAGCAACTGTTGAACATGTGCAGATGCCCTGAGCTCTGGAATGCATTAAATAATTTAGGTTCCCAATTATGTTTCACTTATGCTTTTACTACAGCTCAGCAAATGCTTTTGAACCACTGAACCCAATACATTTTTTATTGCTGTTTTAGAGTAAAATTTTAAATGTTAAGTTATAGTTAAAAAACTAAAATGGGATGGGAGGTGATGGCCCAAGCCTTGCAACAATGCACATTCATCACAACCACCGTGACCATGGGTAACAGGAGCAGACGAGGGAATGCCGACGTGAGGATTATAAAATTCATATAGAAAATTAATTGGGTATTTTGTGGCTTTTTATTCCCATCTTATTGATTAGACCACTGAAATCCAATGATTAAGTGATTTACCTGAGTCTAACCATTTCAGATTTTATGAGAGCTTGAAAATGATGCAGAATTTTTTCCTTCTAATTCTTGACCCGCCAATTAATGGTAGAGAAAAATCAGAAATCTGTTTTCTAGATTTTCACTTCAATGTTCTTTCTACTACATCATGCCGCCCCTTTATTTGGTGTGTAAACATATTAGCAGGTTTGTGATTAGAAGGAGAGGTGAAGGAAAGTCTCAACAATTATTTTGCTCCATCTCTTCCCACTGTTGCTAAGTTAATAATTATTTGCCTGACAACAAAAGGACATTCCATAAGTAGATTGCTTTTGTGTGCATAGTTCCTTCACACTTCCTCTTTTCCTTTTTCTGCAACTAGATGTTATGAAAGGGAGACTCCATGGACCAAGCGATAATCAATTTAAGTCCAAACCACCACACAAGAAGATCAAGCAGAAACACCTGTTAATTGCCTGGACTGGTATTGACTATCAAGTCACTTGTATGACTGCATTGCTCTGGTTCAAGTATACTATGCCTTGAAAAGTCAATCTAAAAGAGAAGAATGAATCTGAGGGAGTCCCCTGGGGTCAAGGTGACAAAGCTGAGACTGCAGTCACAAACTAAAGGAGAAAAATTTCATTGTTGCCTATGAGCCTTCCTTAACTTCCAAATTACAGATTTGTGTTTCTGTAGCTTGTCATTCAATTCATAGCTTGTCACTTAAGCTGAAGGAGAAAAGTTCTCTCCTTTTACCATGAGACAAATATAATTTTACAGACTTGTTGGCATATGTAAGACTCAAGTTGTTCTGGGCTTCCTTTTCTTATCAAAATAAACATGGTTCCAGCTGAAAGCCAAGGTCCTTCTTCCCCAGCCTATCCCTATCATGCCAGCATTTCTAGAATACCAATTCATCTCAACTGTGTGTTCAGGACCATGCACCACTGATGTTCCTCGGTTTTGCCAGGGTTTCTGGGTAATGTCATACCCTCAATATATAAGTTTACTTCTATACCCTCAATGCCAACAAGACAGAAAGAAATATGAATAGGTTAACCCCCAAGGACAGCAAGAATGAGAGTGTTGAGGATGGCAGGTAGCAAAAACCAAAATTTTGGAATTCTGAAAGGTGGATGAGTAAATAGTAACGGAATTAAAACCCTGATTTGGAACAAATAACTACAACTCACTGCTGAACAAGTCAGTGGGGGCTGTAGTACTCCATGACAACACAAGAATTGAGGCAATGGGTCACTTTGATGGTAGCAGTGCAGAATAAGACAGAAAAGAGGTGAAAAGGGCAAAGGAACATTAGACATTAGACCTACAGACTCTCCCTGGTCCCACAGAGCTGAGCAAGTGGATATCCTTACTTCAGCAGAAGAGAGAATGTTCTTTCTAGAGAGATTACATCAGAGAGGAAGAGGATTTGGGGAGTCCAGAAACAGTTAAGAGTGGGGCGAAAAATTATACTGAAAATAGTGACTAAGTGAAAGGCAGGCAAAGTGGGTGGTGAGATCCCATAGCCGTGGCTATACTTTGGGCTCTTTTCATGCTGGAAAGTAGTCTGTTTCCCTGATGCCTCCATATGAGATGGGAGAATTCCTCTCTGAAAAACTGGCCCAATAGGTGCTGGCCTTTGGGAGGTGTCCAGTAAACAGCAAGAGGGAAACCCAGCCCCACTTGTGCACACAGACTTTTCAGTAGTTTTATTTTTCTTCACTTTCAAATAGATATGGACATTTAAATATTGCCAAATATTTATAAAATCTTCTAAAATAGAAAAAGTAAAACCAGCAAATAGGAATCCAAGAGAAATGGAGAAGTCTGCTGAAAGCAGAAAAACAATCTCAAATAAAACATAACTTTAATTAATATTTTGACAGAGATAAGAAAATATTAAGCAATCATAAAGTAAGAACAGGTAGCTATAAAATAAGGGAGAAACTTTCAAATAATAAGAAAAAGTGCTCAGAAATTAAAAATTGGGTTTCCTGGTAGAAGGAATGAAAAACACAGTAGAATGATTGGAGGATAACATTGAAGAAATCTCTCACAATAGATAAGAAGACAAATACAGAATGTAGGAGAAAAGAAAAATTAGACGATCAGTCTAGGACAATGATTCTCTAAATTTCTTTGCATCAGAATCAGCTGGGGGGCTTGTTAACATGCAGATTGCAAGGCCTCACACCTAGAGTTTCTAATTCAGAAGGTCTAGAATTCAACTCAGGAATACACATTTCTAACAAGTTCCCAGATGGATCTGATGCTACCAGTCTGTGAACAGGACTTTTAGAAATACTGTTCTAGGAGATTCAACATCTAAATCACAGCATTTCTTGATAGACAACCAGAAAGAAGAGAGGAGGAAACGATGATAGAAGTAATCCAATAAGGACATGAATTTCCGGATTCCAAGGACCCAGCTAATCTAGTTCCCAGCACAATGAATGCGAAAAAATTCATCCTAAGGGACATGATGACATTTCAGAACTTTAGGGAAAAATTCATCAGGGATACACATGCCAAGGAAGGAAGGAAGGAAGGGAGGCAGGGAGGAAAGGAGGGGGGGAGGGAGGGAGGGAGGAAGGAAGGAAGGAAGGAAGGAAGGAAGGGAGGGAGGGAGGGAGGGAAGGAAGGAAAGAGGGAGAGAGGGAAGGAGGGAACGAAGGGAGGAAGAAGTAGGGAGGGAGGGAAGGAAAGAAAGAGAGAGAAAGAAAGAAAAAAGCAAGGAAGGAAGGGAAGGGAAGGAAGGAAGGAAGGAAAGAAGGAAGGAAGGAAGGAAGGAGAGAGAGAGAGAGAAAGAAAGAAAGAAAGAAAGAAAGAAAGAAAGAAAGAAAGAAAGAAAGAAAGAAAGAGAAGAGAAGAGAAGAGAAAGAGGGAGGAAGAGAAAGAAAGAGGAGGGAGGGAAAGAGAGAGAGAAAGAAAGAAGAAAGAAAAAGAAGATAAAAGAAGAAAACGAAAGATGGAAGGAGGGAAGGAAGAAGAAAAGAAAGAAAAAGTAAAGAAAGAAAAGAAAAGGAAAGAGAAAAAAGAAACGAGAAAGGAAGAGAAGGAAGGGAGCAAATTAACACATTCACATTCTCTGTCTTAGTCCATTTTGGCTGCTACAACAAAATAGCATAAACTGAGTGGCTTACACCAAAATTTGTTTCTAGAGACTGGGAAGTTCAAGATTAAGGTGCCTGCTTTCTGGTTCATAGATGGCACCTTCTTGTTGTGTCCTCATATGGTGGAAATGACAATGCAACTCACTGCGTTTATTTTATAAGAGCATGATCCCACTCATGAGGGCTCCACCATGATGACCCAGTCACTCCCTATACACCCTCGTGACTAGGATTTCAAAATATGAATTTTAGGGGAAAACAAACATTCAGACCATACCATTCCCATCCAAAAATAAAAGAATCAGAGTAGACTCACACTTCTTAATAGCGTGTTGCTATTTGATAAAACAAAGACAATTAAAGAATATATTTCATGTCTTACGAGAAACAATTTTCAAAGTAGAATTCTGTGTGCAGCCAAGTTTCAAACAAATGTAAGTTCTTTTTTCCAACATGAAGGTTTCAATAATTTTGCATCCTAAGTAACCTTTTTCAGGAAGCCACTTGAGAATGAGCTTCTATTAAAATGGGAAATAACCAATAAAGAGGAAGACTCAGAACCCAGGAAAAGTAGATCCTCTTCAGGAAAGAAGCAAAAGGAAGTTCTCAGATGGTGCTAGAAGGGAAGCTTCCAGATGGATGACAGCTGAGTGACAGTTTGCTGAGTTTGGAGTGGACCAGTAGTGGTTCCAGGAGGAATAGTGTACTGCTAAGTGGTCCTAGATGTGTTCATCCTCATTGGGAAAAAGGTTGTAGTTCTGTAGGAATAGTTGGGGTAATAATTACTGATAAACAATTAGGCACATAAAAATATTCACCCTAGCTAAAATAAATATTTATATAAGAAAGGGTATGTCATCATTCTATGCTATGTGACTCTACAATGCAAACACTCATAGTAATGAATATATTATATTCATTATAATAATATATTAGTTATATATTATATATAAATGCTACATCTATATTGACAGAAAGTAAAAGAAGTATGTTTTGAATAGAGACAAAACTACGTTCTCACTTTCCATAGTAGAAAGTCATTTAAGAATATTAAAGTGGAAACATCACAAAATAAGAATATTATTTAGAAATAAGAGAAGAATTGATATGAGTTGAGAGTGGTTACTCCTAACAGCAATAATTTTATCTAAGTAGAGCTGGGTCAGGAGATAGTTCCTTAGTCATTATGGACTGGAGGTTTAATTTGACATTTACTGTGGACATGTAATACTTTGCTGCTAACAAAAATTCTTAAAAAAAAGAAAGAAAGATAACTTAATCCTGGGCATGAACAAATCAGAGATAACTGAATTATTTTGAGAGGAAGGAATGGATGCAAGATAGATCTGGATTCCTTCCAGAGATGTTGTGGGCCTGAGAAGATTAAGTCTAGAGAGCTAGTCCAGATAGCTATACCTATGTTCCCTCATCTAAGGAAGGAAACTTTTGCTACACTTTTTTTAAATTCAAGCAAATCTGGGAAAGGGCATATTTTAAATTATGTCCAGAAATGCTCCATGAATCAGTTCAGTGGCCCCAAATATCTTAATGCAAAAATCCTACTGATACCATCTTCCTGTTACATGATGCGGCCTTTAATTTAATTGAACCAAGGTCATGAAATGAGTCTATGCAGATGCAGTCCCCATTTGGGTGCTATACAAATGCCCTCCCTCCAACACTGAAGGCAGGACAGCCTCTCACATGCTGCCCTCCACAATCTCCTCACCAAATTTCTGATTCAAACAAGCAAGGCAGGTCAATAGACAGTTTTATTGGCCCTTTTGGGACATGACTGCAGAATGTTAAAACTTCTCATTATGGGTCCCTCGGTAATTGACTGTGTTTGCAAAATTATGAGAAAAGCCATCTAGTAGTTGGACCTTCTTATCCCCTTTCCGATTTTCAGTAGGCTGAAGGCGAAGCCAGGACATTGAGGTTGATGTGTGGTTTTGGCATGGCAGGACCTCTCGTTTCTAATACAAAGAGCTGAGGGCTGATGGGTTAGAATATTTGGGTTTGCTCCACGATTAATTTACTCTAACAGGGACACTTCTGGGTATGACTTGCTACTATAGGAAGAGCTGTGCTATGCTTTGGAAATGCTATTTGTTGATGAAACACTAATTGTAAAATAGTTACCTCGGAGAACCCAAATGTAATTACATTAAGTTTAATTACATATAATTAATTATATAAAATATTTAAATTGTTATGTTGAATTGTGCTGCACTAGTTGCTGTACATTTTGCTGGTGTGTGGAGCAGATGTGCTTGAAGAGTTTGGAAGTCATCCAGAAGTTAGTAAATTGTAACTGTTTAGATAATCGGAGCCTGATTTATACCATCTATTGAAAAACAATAGCTACATATTTTCAGTGATGCAACATTTTTGAGTATAGGGAGGAAGTAGCTCATGCCTAGGTGATATTTTGGTAATTATAGTTTACTACCAACTTTAAGTTTAATCAACCAAATATAAAGAAGTCAATGCCTAATTTCTCATGTGCATAATAGCTGTGAACAGTAATTTTTATTTATATTGGGGAGAACAATTTTTTCTCTGCCTATGAAACTGACAATTTTTTTAGGATGCCTGAATTATCAAAGGAATCTAGAGTTCAATCATTTGCCTTATTTCTCAGAGGTTCACTTACTCAAATTAATTCACCATCAATTTAAAAATGTTTCTAGACTTCACTTATATCAAATTCTGTAATATGATTGAAAACACGGTGAAGTATCCATATAAGGAAAGTAAGAAATTCAGCCGTGTGCTGTGACTCATGCCTATACTTCGAGAGGATGAGGCAGGCAGATCACCAGGTCAGGAGTTCGAGACCAGTCTGGCCAACATGGTGAAACCCTGTCTCTACTAAAAGAAAAATTACAAAAATTAGCCAGGTGTGGTGGTGTGCACCTGTAATCCCAGCTACTCAGTGGGTCTGAGACAGGCAAATCGCTTGAACCCAGGAGGCGGAGGTTGCAATGAGCCAAGATCTTGCCATTGCACTCCAGCCTAGGCAACAGAGTGAGACTCCGTCACAAAAAAATAAAAAATAAAAATAAATAAAAAATTTAAAAAAAGAAATTCATACAGACTAACAGTAGATTTTTATTTTCTAATATGTGAATATAAAACCTACTATGTACTTAAGGGATCTGATACTAGAAAATGTAATGATTGATCTTAAGTTTTGGTAAACAAATAGCAGTACTGGAATTTCCTCTCTTAAATAATTTGCTTTCATATTTACATCCATTTGGAGTAAAGCAAACCAGAGAACAGTCATTTAAAGAGGAATGCTACAGAGAGAAAAATATTTATGATTCATCTTTCTGCCAATGAAATAAATGGTACCTCTTAAAATTTTAGTTTATTTTTATCTATGCAGATATTATCTACTATTAACAGTACTTTGGCTCAATTCAGATTATTTTGACTAAATTTCTCAAAATTTGGAAAGCGCAGAATCAATTTGTCTAAAGAAAATAACTTGTTAGTATGTCACCAGCCATAAATCATGACATGTCACTTCTACTACCTTTGAAGAAGACATATTCTACAGAATTTCATTTTTAGAATGACCTCTGCTTATAATTTGAAGAAAATACTTTTTTTCCCCAGAAAATACTTTTTCCCCCAGAAATACTCCCAGGTATTTTGATGAAAAATAATTAAAATTATATCTCATATAATTGTACATATGTATGTATATGTGTTTGGTGGAATCATGGATCGTCTAATAAGAACAAAATTGAATTCTGTAAATGTTATGTTGAATATGCCAGAAGGTACAATCTGTGAGTCAAAATATGGAGGGCAAAGGGAGGGATTCCAGTTACAGTTACAAAGGAGGATATGGAATGGAGCCAGTATCTGTTGAGACTGAAGATAGGCCCAAATGAAGAGAGGTACTTTGAGCAGGCTTGTGTGCAGGAAGATTTGAGAAAGCTCAGTTCATCACTTCAGCCTAGCAACCTTCCCAGGGCTGAAGGTAACTTTGGTGGAATTAGGAGTTGGTTTGCCCCAATCCCCAATTGGTTGTGGATGACATATGCCAGTGACAATGTCATCCTAGCATCCTAAGCATAAATACTGCAGGTGATTCATGAAACAAATATTATTATTGATATTTGTCTTATCTATTTTGATTTGAAACTTGCCTTCCAGCCATGACACGAGTTCTATTTTATTTCCTAAGTCTTCATTATGAATTTGGCCTGTTGCAAGCCTGTTCCAGGCTCAGACCTTGCAGGCTCAGACCTTGCAGGAGACGTTATGGCTTCTTTGTCCTCAAGGAGCAACAGGGGTGTCAAAGCTCGTCTTAGAATCCCACTCCTTTCCTATGACAGTTTCAGGAAATAAGAACAATTTATCCATGACAGCTTTAGAAACACGATCTACTAATTTATGCACTGCTTCTTCTTGAATAATTGGGATCTAGTCACGCTTGGCATAACAGCCCCTGGCTTTGGGAGGGTCCAGGCTTACCAACTGCTTCCCCTGGAGGGGGAAGAGCCAGAGGGTGAGCAGATTGTGCCTTCCCTAAGCAAAGAAAGGAAGAAAGAAAGTAAAAGAAATTAGGGGTGGTAAGGAGGTTAGAAGACAAAAGAGGAAGCATTTGATAGGTCATCTGTCAGTAGGCCTTGATAAAGGCTGGTAAGAGAACAATGGAAAACTGCTTCAAAGTGAACAATGCCACACTGAGTATGTGCCAGTTTAAACAAAAAAGAAAGAAGACATGTCAGCTATTAAACACTTTCATTGAGGGGAGTCTTTTTAACCCCTTACTTTTTCCCACTATTTTTCTTTCCTTAACGAGTAGGGGAAAAAAAAAAAAAAAGCAGTGAGTCTGTCAAAGCAGGAGGGAAGCATGAGGTTGCCAGCTTTCCGGAAAGTCAGGCAGAGATATTTGCATTAACTGAATATTAATTATCAGGATGGAGGTTGTGTAGACAATGGAAAACAGGTGACGTTTTTAATGGTTCCAGGTAATCTCATGTGTTTGAGAATTTCAGAGAGTGCCCCCACACACTTGTTTTTTATTTTCAACGATATTCAAAATAAAGCAGGATTAAAAACTTAATTTGAAGATTGGGAGAATAAGCTAATGAGATTTTAGATTTTAAAGCTGTAATTCATGGACAGGAGGTACAGAACAAAAAGGGCATTTTCACATCTACTCAGGCTACATTTTTGTGATAACCAGAAAAGATAAAATAGGCAAAAGAAAAATTTAATTAAGTGCTGTTAGTTCACAAGATGATCTCTCATCTTGAAAGTGTCTGATGTGCTAGTCTATGCTATGAATTTAGAGATGAAAGAATATCAAAATGTAATGAGAACATAATACTATGGGAAATTCCATGTGGGTTTAGAACAGTGTGCTACCCAACCCCCCAAAGCTGTCTTTGATGGTACAGCAGAGTAATGGCTTTTTCTTTGTGAACTTCTCAAATAACGGAAGCCTTGGTTAAAACAAATATTTCCAATATCTGATCAACTGGACAGAGGTTCCTACTGAAGTTTGATGTTTCTATAAATGCAGAACAGTTCATCTTTCTACCATTGTTGGTTGGCTTGGTTCAAACGAAATACAGAGCTACAACAAATTATTTTGGTGTTCAACTCTTGTCTCTTCAGTTCGACTTGCATGCCTTGTGGTCATGGTGTAACCACCCAGTGGGTTCACCCTGCCCACTGCCTATCGGACCTGATTTATCAAGACAGGGGAATTGCAATAGAGAAAGAGTAATTCACGCAGAACTGGCTGTGCTGGAGATCTGAAGTTTTATTATTACTCAAATCAGTCTCCCGGAGCATTTGGGGGATCAGAGTTTTTAAGGACAACTTGGTGGGTAGGGGAAAACCAGTGAGCCAGGAGTGCTGATTGGTTAGGTAGGAGATGAAATCATGAGAAGTTGAAGCTGTCCTCTTGCGCTGAGTCAGTTCCTGGGTGGGGGTCACAAGATTAGATGAGCCAGTTTATCCATCTTAGTGGTGCCAGCAGATCCATCAAGTGCAGAGTCTGCAAAATATCTCAAGCACTGATCTTAGGAGCAGTTTAGGGAGGGTTGGAATCTTGTAGCCTCCAGCTGCATGACCCCTAAACCATAATTTCTAATCTTGTGGCCAATTTGTTAGTTCTACAAAGGCAGTCTAGTCCCCAGTCAAGAAGGAGTTTTGTTTTGGGAAAGGACTGTTATCATCTTTGTTTTAAACTGTAAGTTCCGTGCAAAGTTAGTTCAGCCTATGTCCAGGAAGGAACAAGGACAGCTTAAAAGTTAGAACCAAGATGGAATTGGTTAGGTTAGATCTCTTTCACTGTATAAGTCATAATTTTGCAAAGGTGGTTTCAGTGGTCCATGTCTCATCTATCCTTTGCTGCCCTCCACATTGGCAAATACATGGTGCATATATTGGTTTGTTTATTCATTTATTCAAAGTATCTAGAAATAGTTATTGAGTTCCTACTGTATCAGGCATGCTTCTTGATGCTGGACGTTCAGCACAAAACACCATAAAACCCTACCCCCGGGGGGTTACTCTTCTAGTCCTGGACAACAGATAAGAAATAATAACGACATTCAGATATTGCAGGTGAGGAGAACTGCTTTGGAAAAAAAAAAAAAAAAGTATGGTAGGGAAAGAGAAAGTAACAAGTGTGTTTTTTAGGTCTGGTGGTCAGAGACTGTTTCTGTGAGGAAATAACAATTAGAGAGGCAACTAAATGAGATATAGGACTGCCTACCCAAATGCCTGCAGAAAGAGGGTTTCCTCAGAGGAAAGAGCCAACACTGAGTCTCTGAGGGAATTGCACTTGGTATGTTCTTCAAACATTAAAGAGTCAGCATTCTTGAGCAAGATGGCCAAGATGACGCAACTCCTGTTACCCACCGTTGTCTTAAATTTTAGAAACTGGTTCAGGGCTGACTTTCAGTAAGGTATATTTTCATATAAAAGGTTGCACTCAGCCCTTCACTCTTACTTTCTAGTATCAATGTTACCTCTTCAAAGTCAAACTATTCCAGAGCTAGGGAATATGGGAAGGATGTGGATGGAAGACCAGGATGTGACCAGTGTTACCCCTGGAAATGAAGATGAACTTAAGTGACTAAGTCCTAAATGAAATCAGGATATGTCTAAGTAAAATGCTATCGCTTCTATTATGTTCAAATCCTTTAACTGTGAAGTTTAGGTGAGATCACAGTTGAGACAATTATTAAATGTCCATTGTTAGGTCTCTTTCCTATAAAGATTTGTAATATGCAAATAGGACAAGTTTGTCTGTACATAATTCTAAAAGGTGGCCAGGCGCGATGGCTCATGCCTGTAATCTCAACATTTTGGGAGGCCGAGGCAGGTGGATCACCTGAGGTCAGGAGTTCAAGACCAGCCTGGCCAACATGGCGGAACCCCATCTCTACTAAAAATACAAAAATTAGCCGGGCATGGTGGCGGGTGCCTGTAATTCCAGCTATTCAGGAAACTGAGGCAGGAGAATCATTTGAACCCAGGAGTCGGAGGTTGCAGTGAGCCCAGATCGGGCCACTGCACTCTAGCCTGGGCAAAAGAAGCAAGACTCCATCTCAAAAAGAAAAAAACATTCTAAAAGCTAACAGGCTGTAGACTATTTCCCTCTCTGTAAACATTATGCTAAAGAGCAACTATTATATTTTGACTCTCTATGTAAAATATTGTTGTTATCACTGAGAAATATTTTGTGTTTTCTTCCAAAGCTTCCCCAGCAGGGTCTTTGACATCAGAGATTTTCCCCCTCACATTGTTATTAGAAGCAGCTATTACAAGTCATAACAGAGCTTATATTTATCATTAACTTAGTGACCCCTGCTGGGGAGGCTTAACATAATCATCCTTAAATTCAAATTTGGGGTTTCAACAAAATAGGCGCTTGGACCTCAAACATGAGTTCTTCATAACCTAAGACAATGGATTTTGTGTTACTCACCAGTCCCACCGCTGGAGGCTTCGAGGGACTCACGGTCACCAATTGAGAGAGAATAACCCTTGTCACGTGACTGATTCTAAAAGTGACACATTTGGCATTAGCACACTTCTCCTAGTTGTCTGCCTCTGCCCCCTCACCTCGCTGGCTCTTTTTAATGTTATCTGTTATCTGCCAAGTGACACTTTCTGATCTCTTTCAAATATGCCTTAAAAATTATCAAAAGGCTCAGATAATGTCATTTTCTATCAGAATCTTTTTTCCCCATCACAATTGCTCAGTATCATATGCCAACCTTTTTTTTCTTTTTTCTTTTTTCTTTTTTCTTTTCTTTTTCTTTTTCTTTTCTTTTTTTTTTTTTTTTTTTTTCTTTTTTGAGATAAAGTCTCACTCTGTCACCCACCCAGGCCGGAGCACAGTAGTGTGATCTTGGCTGACTGCAACCTCCGCCTCCCGTGTTCAAACCATTCTCGTGCCTCAGCCACCCAAGTAGCTGGGAACACAGGTGGGTGTCACCACACCTGGATAATTTTTGTATTTTTAGTAGAGACAAGGTCTCACCATGTTGGCCAGGCTGGTCTCCAGCTCCTGACCTCAAGTGATCTGCCTACCTCAGTCTCCCAAAGTGCCAGGATTACAGGCATGAGTCAGCACGCCTGGCCTCATATGCCAAACTTTTTCCCATTACATTTGCAGAACGAAACTCTTGAAAAGGAAGTAAATACCCCATAAAGCAGAGACCTTATATTATTATTTTCATGAATGATTAAAAAGCCACATACACTTCCGTTGAAGTGTAAGCTTTTCTCATGTAGACCCTTGCAAATTGTTAGATTCTCCCCATCTCCATCCCAGACCAGTTTGGCATAACAAATCAGTATAGGTAAACCAATATTAGTGTCCACTGCCTAATATTAACCTCTATGTACAAAAACAAAAACAGAACAACAATACTTCAGTTTTGTTTATGCCTCAGAATAACAAATGTTAGTATACAACGTGGGTATTAGAAGGTCTGTGATTTGTTAGAATTGTTCTAAGCATATTTAATAATACAATTTTTAAATGAATATTTGTTTTAAATAGTTCTATTAAAAGTAATATGTGTATATACTTTATAATTAGTTTAAGGCTATTCACTATAACATGCCAAGAGATAAACCTAAATTATCTAGAATCCAACTATCTGAATCTTTCCACTAATTCTACAGTAAGAGATTTTCTCAGTGTATTCAGTTTTTATGGAAATAGAGAGAAATTGAACAAGATGATATAAGCACAAAACAGTTTATTTTCTCCCCTTTCTTTTCTTACTTTCTCATTCCTTCCCCCTTCCTTTCTTTCTTCCTTCTAACCCTCTCTTCCTTCCAAATATCCCTCCCTCCCTTTCTTCTTCCTAATTCCCCCTCCCTCCCTCCCTCCCTCCCTCCCTCCTTTCCTCTTTCTTCTCTTTCCTGCTTCCCTCTTGCCACCTTCCCCTCTTCCCTCCTTCCTTCCTCCCTTGCAAAGAAAGGAGCTTCCTTCTTTCCTTTCCCTCTTTACCTTTTCTCTCTAGCTTTGATGAAGACCTCAGATTGAATGGAATTCTACTTGGCTGGGCACCAAGGCTCATACCTATAATCCCAACACTTTGGGAGGCAAAGACAAGAAGATCACTTTTAGCCAAGAGTTTAAGACCAGCCTGGGCACCATAGCAAGACCCCATCTCTAAAAAAAATTAAATTAGCTGAATATGGTGATGGTCACCTTAGTCCCAGCTACTTGGGAGGTTGAAGTTGGAAGATTGCTTGAGCCCAGGAGTTTGAGGCTACAGTGAGCCATGATTGCTCCACTGCACACTCAGCCTGGAGACAGAGTGAGACCCTGTCTCTTAAAAAAATAATAATAATAATTTGACTTAATTTAGTGTATTTTGTGTCTAGAGACATAATAAACTCTTGCTGTTTAAGAAAGAAATTCTATGGGTTTGAAGAAGGTAGAGACACTCGTTATTTGATAAAAGTTCCTCCAATTTTTAAATTAAACTCCTGACTTTATATTTAGATTTCACCAGTCTTTTCATTAATGTCCACTTTCTGCTTCAAAATTGAATCCAGAATGTCACATTGCATTTAGTTGTCATGTCCCTTAGTCTCCTTTGGTTAGTAATACTTTGTCCCTCTTTTCTTGTTTTTCATGACCTTTTGAGGAATACTGGTCAGGGACTTTGGAGAATGTCCCGTAATTTGAGATTGTCTGATGTTTGTCTCATGTTTAGACTGAGGTTGTGTTTTTCGAGAGAGAATACCACAGAAAAGTGTCTTTCTTGTAACCTCATAACAGGAAATACATGATAGTCCCATTGTTTGTCACTAGTTTACATGGATAAGACAGTGTTTGTCAAGTTTCTTCACAGAAAGATTTTCCCTCCTCTTTTCTTGGAAATGTGTCTCTAGGTTTAGCTTACCCTCAAAGAGGGGAGTAAATAAGGCCCTTTTTGAAACCTGGACCCTGATGGTGTGAAGAAGAAAGGATAGATAAAAGCCATTGCCAGGTTTAGATCACATTGCTAATATTCTTTCACTGAAGACTCAAGTCACAGAAGAGAGAATATTGTCCTCTTGAAAGTAAATAGACCATGATGGGGTAAACTCTTCTACCTTAGGATTACTCATTTGTAATATTCCTAGTTGGTGCCTCCGCTAGGTGCTTAGAAGTAGTGAGTTCTGGACTACATGGCTAAGGACTGAGCTTGACTGCAATAGCAATGGGTAGGCCAGCTGGGCATATCTCACCTGTGGTCTTTTATACTCAAAGAGGCTAGACTGGGCTTTTCACATGGCTACCACAGCTGTCCCCAGTGTGCAAGTCTTGCTTGTTTCACACTTAGTGATATATTATACCATTGACCAAAGCAAGTCATGAATAAGTCCAGATTCAATGCAGGAGGCATTGTATTAATCAGGGTTCTCCAAGGAAAGAGAAACTTATAGTGAAGATATTTATTGTAAGGTTATTCGCTTGCACAATTGGCTTGAGAAGTTCCACAATTTTCCATTTGCAGGCTGGAGACTAGGAAAGCTGATAGTATAGATTCCAGTCCAGGTCTGAAGGCCTGAGAACCAGGAATGCTAAGGTCAGGAGAACAATGATGTTCCAGCTTAAGCAGGCAGGCAGAAAGAAAATTGAACCTTCCCTTTCCATTTGCTTCTATTGAAGCCCACAACAGATTGGATGGTGTCTACCCATTTTTGGGAGGGCCATCTGCTTTACTTAGTCCACCAAGTCCAATGTTAATCTCTTCCAGAAACACCTTCACAGACACATGCAGAAATAATACTCAATTAGATATCTGAAAATCTCATGGCCCAGACAAGTTGACACATAAAATTTACCATCATGAGCACAACATAGGTAGTGAATACCAAAAGATGTGATTCTCTAAGAAGCCTTCATGTAACAATCTATACATTGGCACAGCGAATAACTGGTTACGTTGGGAGTAGAACCCAAATAAATCTTACTTTAGTACCGTCTCCACTGTAGCGTGTTGAAGCAAAGTGTAAACCAAAAATAAAATTCTAAGGCTCCCCCGCCATCTGAATGGACTTTCTCCTCAGCCAGGCTCTTTTAAAATTTAACCTGAAAGACTGGTTCAGGTCAGGAAAGTGGGAGTCAGACATGCCTCATTTTACCTCTCTGGCATTAACATCAACACAGACTTTTCAGTCTGATAAGAAACATTTTACAGCCTATTCTCTCCAAAGCCTGCTACCTGGAGGCTTCTTCTGCATGATAAAACTTTGGTCTCCACAAGCTCTTATCACAACCCAGACATTCCTTTCTTGATCCCAGATCTTTGTTTGTTTGTCTGTTTGTTTGTTTTGAGATGGAGTCTCCCTGTGCCTCTCAGGCTGGAGTGCGGTGGTGCGATCTCTGCTCACTGCAACTTCCGCCTCCTGGGTTCAAGCGATTCTCCTGCCTCAGCCTCCCTAGTAGCTGGGATTACAAGTGAGCACCACCACACCTAGCTACTTTTTGTATTTTTAGTAGTGACTAAAATTTCACCATGTTGGCCAGGCTTGAACTCCTGATCTCAAGTGATCCACCCACCTCGGCCTCCCAAAGTGCTGGGATTATAAGTGTGAGTCACCGTGCCTGGCCTGATCTCAGGTCAACCAATTGTCAACTAGAAAATTTTAAAATCTACTCTTTAAGCTGGAAGTCCCCCACACCAATGTGAAGTTGTTCCACCTTCCTGGACCAAATCAACGTATTTCCTCAATATATTTGATTGAAGTCTCATGCCTCCCTAAAATGTATAAAACCAAGCTGCACCCTGACTACCTTGGGTACATATTCTCAGGACCTTCTGAGGACTGTGTCATGGTCCATATTCCCTCATATTTGGCTCAGGATAAATCTCTTCAAATATTGGACCGAGTTTGACTCTTCTGTCATCAAAAGAAAGATACTTTGTTTTTGTACTGTGTTTACTAAAGCAGGAGATCCTACTTTGGGATCAAATACCCGAGAAAGATACTTTGTTTTTGTACTGTGTTTACTGAAGCAGGAGATCCTACTTTGGGATCACATACTTACGACTTGAAATAGCTCTTTGGGAGGCCGAGACGGGCGGATCACGAGGTCAGGAGATCGAGACCATCCTGGCGAACACGGTGAAACCCCGTCTCTACTAAAAAATACAAAAAACTAGCCGGGCGAGGCGGCGGGCGCCTGTAGTCCCAGCTACTCGGGAGGCTGAGGCAGGAGAATGGCGTAAACCCGGGGGGCGGAGCTTGCAGTGAGCTGAGATCCGGCCACTGCACTCCAGCCCGGGCGACAGAGCCAGACTCCGTCTCAAAAAAAAAAAAAAAAAAAAAAAAAAAGAAATTTTAGAAAGATTTTCGACAACAAGGGTTGACATAGAAAAAGATTTCTGTTTAGACTTTTACACAATTAGCAAATTCTGTGAACCATATTCTTTCTTGAGCATTTTACTGTTTTAACATATTGAATAAGTAAAAGAGGACTGGAATAGGATTCATTGGCCTGCCTCCCATTTCCAGCTCTTTGAATTTGTGGATAGATAACCTTCAGCAAATGATTGATCTTTTCTTGGTGTTAATTATTTGTAAAATGAGAATAGTCCATAGTTTTTTGTGATTATTCAACTCTAGGAAGTCCTGCAATGTATTGTATTCTTAATTCACACCTTTTCCTTCATCAACTCTTGCTGTTCAGCAAAACAAGCTAGATATTTAAGTCTAACTAGTTTCAACTATGGAACAGGAAACAGAGGAAGACTCCATAGAGGCAGAAATAGATTCAAATTCCAGTTCTCTCATCTAAGAACTCTGGAGCCTCAGGTTTAACCATTCTGAGTATATTTATTTGTTTGTAAGTGGTAATAGTGGTAGGTAGTACCTCATAGGGTTTTGAAAGAATTAACTTGAATTGGATGAAGTACTCGGGAAGGCATGCATCATTATAGTAAGTTCCTAATAATGGTGTCTACCACTATTTTTAGGATAAGTACTATTGACAGTAATAACAAATCAGACAGATTAATGCTTTATATCATAATTTGTTAAATTGTATCCTCACATGTAAATGATATACATGACTTGTACCCAAAATGTCTCACTTATATCTCAGAAATTTTTACAAACAAGTCCCAGCTCCTAAGATACGAGGTTATTTTACTTTTCAAGTGATTAAATTGAGGCCACGACTTGAGAAACATGATATATAATTATTTCCTTAACTTAGACACCTGTCTTCCTATGAGAGGTCATAGTTCCCAGTGGGTGCACAAGAAAGGGGTCAAGTTGGAACCAGACATCACCCTGTTCCAAGTGCAATGTGAGATCAGCAGGAGCTTGATTATTGATTTTTGTTTCCTTCTTCTCTTGGGTTTGCTTTCTTTTAGGAGTCAGTGGACCTTAATTCACATGGCTTAGGAGGTAAAGCCAGCTCTGCTTTACTTACCCAATGATCTTTTCCTAGAGGTCGTGTTCCTTTTGTCTTGAATTGAAGTCACTTGGGGGTTATAAATTTTATCTTTTTAACTAGATAGCAAATGCCTTAAGGGTAGAGCAGCATTTTCGATATCTTTGTTTTTTTCCCCCTAAACTACTTCCTGTAGAAACTTGAACATAATGAATCCTCTAATAGTTTTTTAATGTAGCTCAAAGAGCTCTGAGAAATAGTGAAATTCAACAGCAAATAAATTAAGCCAGCATTTTGTAATAGATGTGACATAATGCATTTAAATTATGAAATGGGCCTTAATTCTTGTCTCTCAATGCCAAGGTTTTAAATTTCTATCTTTGAATGAATTCTTTAATCATAAATATTGTCCATTCTTTCATCCAGGTGGTATCATCAGAACTAATCCAGAGTGAATTCATTAATGTTAAAACTAACTTCACTCCATAAATATGAGAAAGTAAGTGTGCATACTTTATTAAAAAAAAAAAAAGAAGAAGAAGTGGTTAAATATTAAAATGCCTGTTCTCGAGCCTGTTGTGAGGCTTAAAAAACTTGAAAAAAAATTTCAGGGTCCACACAGCTGTGAAAATGACCATAGCAGATTCTATGTTTCATTGTTCTGCCATCCCTGGTTCTGTGATGCTTCCTTGTTTATATGTATTTTTTATTATTATTGTTTCTATTGTTATTATTTTGGTTCAACCCATAAATACATTCATCCTGCTCAATTTTCACAAACGGAACTCATCTCTTACTGGTAAAGAAGGAAGAAATGCCTTTCTTTGGAGATGAAACTATTGGCAACTTCTCCTAAGACTTGAGGGCAGAATGAAATATCTATGACAGATTTTTTTTTTTTTCTTGTTTCTTGCATTTGCTTTCTGACAAAAAAGAGAAGAAAAAAAAAATTTCTTTCTGAAGAAACTGCCACACTCTGTTGTTTTTGATTTTCCACACGGAAGCATTCCATTTAGGCACAGGAGGGTCTAAAAAGGCTGGCTTCTTGTTGAGCAAGTATATTAATATTTTTCTTCTACAACTTGTAGCCTGATCAACAGCAATTATTTCAGTAGCCATAATACGCCACCATTCTGGAAAACAAATAAATCAAATGCTTTTTAAAGTCAAGGGTAAGGCTAAATACAGAACAAACAAAAGAAAGTACTTACGGCATGTATTACCTTCCAGTGGAAGTGTGTATAAACTACAAAGATGGGCATAGAAGGGTAACAATAATGGAGACACCATGTCAAGCCTTGAATGGACTGTATTCTTGACTATACTGATTAGCATTTGCCCTTTAGACTGACATCAAAAACTCTGCCTTCCCTCTCAGAGCCCTCAAACTGCCCCAGGCTGCTGGAATCTGTGTGACAGCATGGCAAGATTAACGTTAAGAAACACACAAAAGGCAGAAAACAAATAGTGCTGCTGCCGTCTTATTGGTTGGCATACTCCTGGGCTGATCTATAATCATTTCTTCAGCTTAGAAATCAGCCTCATGGTCTTTGGAGTAGTATGAAAGCTCCCGAGCCCTGTGGGTTTTGTCCCTTCTATTGTTTATACGAGTTCATTCATTTTGCCATTAATTTTAATAAGGATATAAGATTTGCTTTCTTTGTTGTTGCCTTTAAATTTTGAAGAAAATAAAGCAGAACAATGAAAAGAGAACTCTAGCTCGTAAGATTTATTTGCAGGTCAGCTGTGTTAAAATTCTTTCCGCTCAACATATAAGAAGCTTAAAAAAATAAATTACTGTCCTTTTTAAAAAATGCTCTAAAGCATTAGTGTAAAAAGGATGTTAGGAGAGAATCATTATCATCTCTGTGTGTTTACAAAGAACACGCATAAATATATGCACACACAGTTAGAAAAGTAGTTCTTTAAGAATTCCATGCCACGAAAGATTTAATTAACCTTTTCACTAGGAAACCAGTTCTGAGCACTGCCTTCATTATCTCCTCTTTCTGTTTCCACCCTAAGAATCTCACACTCTATTCCTTTCTTCTGCTTTTCTCGCCCCATCCTTTTTGCCCATTCTTTCCTCGGTGACTCTATTGTTAAATTTACCAGCTGGTGATAGATTCACATACTCCTCTTCATTTCCGATAGTAACCTCCTCACTTCCACACTTCAACTTTTGCTGTTACCTGCTTGATTGCATTCTCTTTACCTTCAAAAATTTTAATTGAAAAAAGCTATATTGACCTATGAGTGTAAGTAACGTTAGTTGAAATGATTAGTAGTCTACAAGCTTTGAAATATTATTTTTCCAGAGGGTATAACAATTTCTCTTATATGAATGTTATTTATGGTAATAAAAGCAAAGGAAATTCACTATAAAAAAACATTTAGTAAGTGGTGATATGAAGGAATGCATATTATAATTATCATTATTTTACTATTATTATTTTTTAAATTTCAGATATTAAAAGAGACTTAGGAACACAGGAAGTATGCTCCCCTGCAAGCACTGGGAGGCCATTGAAATCACATGCAGATCAGCTTTACATTTTTTGATAGTGTGTTCATTCTAAAACTAACTTTCAGAAGTTACTTTGTTGTTGATAATGGCGACTTATAGCTGTTTTCCCCGTTTCATTTTCTCCTATCTATTGTTAACAGAAAATAAGCATGTATATTCATATAGCCCCCATCTTTGCAGTGCCTGGACATGCTGGTTGCTAGGTAGCAGGACACTATGAGGTAAGCAGGCCCATACTGTATATCTCTGATTGAGCAGACATGCAGAACCCTCCACAGGAGAAAAGTCCTCTGAATTTCCTTGCATTTTTGCTGAACCAAACAGAATTATTATTGCATGACAAAGTACCACTTAGCCTTATGGAATTTCCTGGCAGTTTCAGTTTAATCATTGCTGTAAAGAATCTATAAGTCTTTCTTGGTTATTACCACAAAATTGTGTAGCAGGTTTACTTCTCTAAATCAAAACTTGGTTCTCTAGGATCCTGTTCCCTTTTAATCTTTGTGGGTTATTAAAATTTATCACAGCAGTTACCTAAACTGAGGTGTTAGTATCTGATGTCCTGTATTCTAATAGACTTTTAAAAAATCATATATATTGTATAAACAATGCTGTATCTAGAATAAAAAGTAAAATAATCAGATAAAATTGTATGGCATTTCACCACTGGGGAAAAAAAAAGAAAAACTACTCTTCAAATATCTTGACTTTTAATTAAAATACATGTATTATGTGGAAGTATTAGGCATCACGTCAGGCTTAGAGGGAGGTGTAGATTCATTCATAAAACATTTCCTGGGTGCCCACTGTGTTCTTGGGACTGAGCAGTGATGTTACAGAAAGCAAGGCAGCATCCTGGCCTTACCTATGAGGAAAAAGTTATAAATAGACAATTATATTATGCCAAACTTTTAAGCAGAGCATAGTGAGAGTGTTTGAGGGCACAGAGGAGGAAGCAACCAACTAGACCTGGGGGAATTAAGAGACTTTTAGATACTATATCTTGAATTTCCCAGGACTTCAACTTTCCAGGAGCAGAAGGTTAGTGATCTTTGCTGGCTTTCCCAGCTAATCCTCCTTATCCATCATGCACTGTTCTGCAGGGAAGTCTTCCTGGATGTCTTATCCCAAATGAAATTCCTTTGTCCTATGTTCTCTCAGTTCCTTGCTCCCTTCCATCAGAGGTCTTATCTCAGTGTTTAATTATATATTAAACAATGTTATTTAATACCTGAATTGAGATTAGTATCTTCTCTACCATTATACTCAGTGCCATCAAGGAAGGAAGGTAGCGGGTGTTACTCACATTATCCCCATGGAACAACACAGTGAATTGCACACAGGGCAAACCCAGTAAATGTTGAACGAATGAGTGAATAGACTTGCAAATCATGTCATTTAGGTGGCTGCCTTCCCTGCCTTCATGATAGGGTGGCCAAGTTTATATTTCCTGTCTTAGATATTGTTAAAAGAGAAAATCTTTTCTTACACTGCCCTTCCCCATCTAAATTTACCATATATATTATATAGCTGTTGCCTTTTGCCTAAGATAGATAACATGATACAGAACACTTTTAGATGAATGCTTTGGTTGGTTATAAGGCAGAAGAAAAATACTGGTTAGTTTTTACATAGGCCCAACTATAATGCCTGAAAACTATAGTGCCTGACATCCACTCAGAAACTATTAGTGAATTACTATTGGTGGTGGGGTTGGCATTTATTAAGTGCTTACTCTATATCAGACTTTATGTTATCCCTTCAACTTATACTATCACATTTTAATTGTACCACAACAACATGACTTTGATATGCTATTAGTCCCATTTCACAGAGAAGAATGCAGAAGTCTAGACAAGTCAAATGGTATTTTCTGAGCTCTCAGTTAGTGGGCGGCAGAACTGGATGTCTATTCCAGGTTAGTCTCACCCCCAAAGCCATTTTTTTTTCTCACTGTACACACTCCCCTATCCATCGTCCATTACTCTCTGAATCCTTAGGACACATTTATCTACATATCAACTATTTTTGGAGTCCAAATTTGCCAGTTAATTTCCACGTTATCAGGGAGATGATGTGTCACCTGCAAACACACACCGAAAAATTTAAGAATACTCATTTATTTGATTGATAAGAGTGAAATTTCTTATTCTAAATAGGGATAACATTAGGCAAAATTGTTCAAAAGTAGTGGAAATATTGCTTTATGGATTACTTGGTTGGTTTGGGGAGAAATTATCCTTTGTTTACTCTGAAGCAGGGAGCATTTCTGATTAGTTCCCTTTGTCAATATATATTAAATATCGAGGAGATGCTGCTAATTCTGACTCTGTTTTGGAACTGCCACAGATGGACCCACTGGTAGGAGAGGGGTTTACTAGTGCTTCACTAATAGAGAATATAGTACTGGATTGAATTAGAATTAAGTCTTCCTTTCAGTCTGCTTGTTTACTAACATGAGTGCAGACAACGTGAGGAGACCCTCTGTGCCATTCATAACATAAAGCAGGGAGAAATGCCACTTTTGTGTAGCTTCCAACATGAAGATTGACTTTTACAGTTTCTAAATAGAGTTCTTCCCTTCTAAAAAGGTACTACAATTATAATAACTTAAAATATTACAAGCCCAATTTTATCTCACCTAAATCTAGAGGGTTAATAAATGTTTCCAATGAGGTTTATTCTAGAAGCTTTGAGAATCTGGTCACATAATTAGCACTAAAAGCATTTAGCTTTGTGAAAGCCACACCAAACTTGCCATTATTAACTACATAAATAGAAAGGGCAATTTGCTAATGGGGCTCCATTTATGGAAGTTTATGGATTGCCTAACTTTGCCCAATTTACTCAGGCACTTCCAAATATGAACCAGTCAATGTAAAACACTGAATGGATTTTAATTCAATAGAAAAACACATTACCTAGTTGGATGTAAAGAAATAAGAACCTTACATCACAGTGCATTTACTCTACAGATCAGGTGCTAGTGATACAAAGTGGGCAGAGCAACAACGAGAAAAATATCCTGCTGGGATAAAACATGCACTCCGGTGGGAGAAACAAGCATTAATTAGAAAAGGATTTGGAGGAAAGTGCATTCCAGACTTAGGAACAATGGGATGGAAGGAAGCCTGTCACATTCCAGGGATGTGAAGAAGAATAGTGGGCCTGGAGAACCAAGAGCCACTAAATGCTTGTGAGATGAGGCTGGAGAGGCAGGCAGGAACTAGATCATGCAGAGCATTACAGGGAAGTCATACATTCTTTTTATCAGTAAACACCAAGCATCTGCTATGAGGTGTTATTCTGGGATAAACAAGTGAACAAAGCCAGTGATGTCCTAGGAAGGCAGATAATTAACACAAAACAGACAAATATAAAATATGTCAGGTAGTGATAAATGTCATGAAGAAAACAAAACAGAGAGAGTGAGGTGGATAATGACTGGGGGAAGGGTTACTAGTTTATAGAGAGTAGTTGGTAGGATAAGGTGACGTGTACATCAAAATCTAAGGAAAGTGGGCCAGGTTTAAGGTTTTAGCGTTTCTTCCTAAGAGCAAGTGCTAAGTCATTGAAGAATTTTAAGTGTTGAGGTGACATGATCAGAATACCATCTGACTAGATCATTCAGGCTATAGGATACGAAAGAGATGAGACTAAGAAAGAGTAGAAACAGGAGACCAGTGGGGGAATTACTGCAGTTTTCTGGAAGGAGATGTGGTGGCTCAGACCACATAGGATACATGGCTGAATGTGAATAGATTTCATCACTGAAACTGGTTCTTATTCCCATGTGGTTCTAAGTGCTGTTTTTGAAAGAAATCTCTAAACTAGGACTAATGAGGAATGATTGTAAGTCTTTATCTGTTTCATCTCAAGCCACCTTTCTGCTTTATGCCTTCTCTATGAAAGTAGGTAATGGTTCTAGGGTTTTTTTACTTCTTAAGGCTTTTGAAAAAACAGGTATGTAAGAAAGACTTGAAATATGTAAAACTGCTACATCATATAAGGAATGAGCAGTTGGCATTCTATAATAGAGAGGTTGAACACCACTAATCCTCTTTACCAGACTAGAGGACGTGCAGCTCTTTATTCTTCTAAATTTGTAGAGCAAACACAGGGACAATACGAAGGAACCCACAATTTAAATTATTTATTTTTCACTTTGGATATTATGTGAACATGATTTAATATTAATTGACATATTGATTGAACTCAACTGACAAAAGGTCTATATTTTAACAATATCTAAACCATGGCCTATTACCAAATGCTAAGTTTAGGTACAGAACTAGGTGTCCAGATCCATTCCCAGGTCTCAGGTTCTGAATCTCTTCATGACCCCAACAAGAGCTCCCTTTTGAGACTCTCAGAGAAGCTTCACTGACAGAAAGGGGAGGAAAGTGAATCTCCAGACTCCTTCCAATTCAGAATCCCAGTACCATCCTTTGCATAACCCATAGTTTGGAACATCTCCCAATGCTCAGTCAAGAACTTAAAAAAGTCTTATGTCTCATGCACATGTACAGTGGGTAAAAACCATGTATGTACTGTTGGTAAAACTACACAGCCCCAGGCAAAGAAACAACCAATGGAATCCTTGTGTGCACATCATATGGATGCATTTGAATAAAATTGAACCATTATCTTAGGAACCTCTAGTTTCCAAGTCGATATGAAACATATATAATCCTCATCTGTACCATATTATTTTGCTTCTAACAGGAGTTATACCATCCATGTGTTGATTTCAATGACGCTTAAAAACAATGAACAAAAACAGTTCATTTTTCTTTGTTTTGTCCATAGGTGTTCTTCCAACTACTTCTGCCCATTTATTAAAATATACATTTTGGACATGTTGGTTTATTCACTTTGTGGTGAGGTTATATTCCGTGGATATCTGATCTTTGTTAATCATTGTGTGGCCAAATGAAATCAAACACATGCATTGAAGCAGTGAATAAGATGTGGAGTTAGCGAGTTTGATGGAATCACAACCAGCAATTTTAAAATGTGACTGAATTCTTCTCACAATTAAAATATTTCATTATGCTACTTCAAAGCTAATTTCTTTCTTGTTTTTTTTTTTTTTTCTGAATAGTTGCTTCCATTAATCTCACTCTAGGTAATGATGGTAATGATACAATTATATGTAATCATTGCCTGAATTCAATATGCAACACATCAGTCCCTTTGTGTGGTGATTGTACACTCTCTGCAATCCTGAGATTTGGAAAGTTTCCATCACGTTATGCCAAGATCAGATTCAAAAGTCTCTGACATTTTGCATAACATCAGTCAATCGGGTGTTCCAACTGTCCCTTTTAGTGACTGGGCAAACTCGTCCATCTGTCTGGTGCCGGTGGAAGCTAGGGATGAAGGCATGAAGCAAGATAAGTTGGACTGGCCATTTACATAATTTCCAAAACACTTAAAATATTCAGAAAAAAAATTAAGAGCAAGATCTTTGTAAAAGGCCTTCAAGTGTACAGGTGGCTAATCTGCTTAAACTACTAATGACACAAATCATAATCTAAGTGAACTTACGTTTTATGCAAAGTTAATATTTATTTTTAAAGTTTAAATATATTTTTCTAATATTTATAGCTAATCTTACTAGTGGATGAATTTGTTCCTCAAAATCCTGATAGGTAGATGTGTGCTTCCAATTCCTATTTTTTTAGCACTATGCAGATGCAATTTTGATTGTTATGTTCCAAAGACAGATTTTGTTCCACACACTTACTTATTCAAATTAGTTCAATTAAGGAATAATACTAACACAATAGAATTAAACATGTTCATATCTTCTAAGAATTAAATAATAAACTATGCAGGTAGCATTAAGATACTAGCTTATCTACTATCTTATGCTTAAATTTTTTCCTTGCCTTTCCCTTTTTGTTTCCTTCTCAGAATAAATAGGAGGGCTTTCTTGGTCTCTGGTAAATATTTAAAATTCATAATTTTACCCTGGCCTGTTAATTTGATGTATTGATCATTTCCTTTAAAGGACAATGTCAACACAAGAGTAAGACATGGGTTGCAGTGGGTGGAATGACAGTCATATCGAACCTTGCTATGGTTTGGATATGGTTTGTCCCCATCAAAACTCATGTTGAAATTTTGATTCCCAGTTATGACAATGTTGGGAGGCGGGGCCTATGGGAGGTGTTTGGGGGTGGTACCTCATGAAATGAGTAATGCCCTCTCTCAGGGGTGAGTACCTTCTCATTGCGGCAGAAATGGATGAGTTCTTGAGACAGCAGGTTGTTAAAAAGAGTCTGACTTTGTCAGTTTCTCTGTCTTGCTTCCTCTCTGGCCATGGGAAGTAGATAATAGTGTTTGTTTTCTCTACTCTCCCACCTCCCTCTCTTCCTTCCTCTGTTCTCCATTTCTTAAATATATACTGTTCAAATAATATTATATTTTCAAGTCATGATCTGGTAAGGTGGAAGGGATTCAAGGTAAATTAGAAAAGCTCCTTGTATTCACATTTGCAGAGACCCTTCTACTCCTGGCAAGAGATAAGATGTGTACTTGGTCACTACTAAAAAGTAGAAAGCAATGTATTATATTAGAAAAATGCTTATATGGGAGTAAACAAAATCCAATCCTTCTCCTCATGGTCTAACTGGAAGTTCCTGTATTAACATCAATGTTCAAGAAAATTCTGCCTCAATGTAAAGGGATATAGGCCAGTCCACTGTGACCTACACTCAGAGTGTCTTTGATGTCTACACTGCCAATGTTATTCAACTGAGTTATTCCTCAAATCTTAGGAATTTTACTTCTGAGGCTTCCTCTGGCACTCTCTTTCACTTCCTTCAGAATATGATAACAGTGCATGCTAATCTCCTCATTTCCATCCTTCTTGATGGTCAGGCTACACTTAATACTTACTCCTGTTAGGTTATTCAGCCAACTGGCCACATATCATTGTGGCTACTTGGGCTGACATATAATAGGGAATTTTCACATAGCTCACCAGAATCTCTTTTAGGCCAGCCTACCTCTGTTCCAACAGAACTCTACATGACTGACTAAGCACTATAACACATCAAGTCTGAGCTTTGAAAGGATTTTCCTATTTGGGGGGCACTGCTCAATTTCCCTTGGTTTACCAAAGAAACACAGTACCTGGCAGTGTTTGATTAGTCCACCTGTGGTTTTTGGAATTGAGGTAATGGTACCCCTACATTGTCAGCCCACACTTCCAAAAACAGTGTCCAAAACCCAAAAACACCGAACTAAGATCCCATCACATCCATAAGATTCAGAGCCCCATTAGATCCACAAATTATTATAGACAATTTCTATTTCTTGTGAACTGTGCAAAAGTTTCTTGAGGAGCACAAATCAATTGAGCACGATCCATGAGCTCCTTTGCATATCACCCTAAGAATGCCGTGAGCTTATGTGGGGTGGATTTAAGAGGGCTGGAGATAAATCAACTAGTATCCAGGGCTGAGGTCTTAACACTAATCCTCCTCACTGAGAGTTTGCCATGATCATATTTTCGCCAATCCCTCAGTCCTTCTCTACAATTTCCCTTTGACCCCTTGAAAGCATGGGCTGATCTGTATAATCTGACTCTATGTCATTCTTGTCACACCAGAACACAGATCATCTTTCCCCACTCTCTCATATTCTTCCAAGATCCTTTTTCATGGTAGTTCTGCTCCTTAGGTTGACCATCATCTTCTTTCACTCTTCCTAACCCATAGAGTGTAATTAATCTAGTCACTTACTGAGACTCACATCTGCTGACCCTCACCCATAACGTTTACTCTTTAAATGAATATACTGCTCAAACCTATTCCAAAAATTGAGTGTAACTAAGACTTCAATTTAGTCTGATTTGCCCAAACAATATGGACACATCTTGAATTACTCTTTTGGAACATTAGCTAAATATTTTTTAAAGGTTAGGCTAGTCATTAGCTAACTACACACACACACACACACACACACACACACACACACACACATATATATATATATATATATATATATATTTTCTTTTTTTTGAGACTAAGTCTTGCTCTTGTACCCCAGGCTGGAGTGCAATGGCACAATTTCAGTTCACTGCAACCTCCGTCTCCCAGGTTCAAGGAATTCTCCTGCCTCTGCCTCCAGAGTAGCTGGGATTACAGACACCTGCCACCACACACAGCTAATTTTTGTGTTTTTAGTAAAGACAAGGTTTCACCATGCTGGCCAGGCTGGTCTCAAACTCCTGACCTCAGGTGATCCACCCGCCTTGGCCTCCCAAAGTGCTCCCAAAGTGCAGCTAACTATTTTTAAAGTGTGTAGATATTTTTGCAAATAAATGTAGTTAACGTATATACATACAATTTAAAAATGTATACTCAGACTATTTCTCAATATTATGGTCTGTTAGCAAGCAGAATTGTTTTAAAAATCAATTTTTAAAACTCAAAGCCAAATATTGTTACCAAAGTGTTCCATGGGAATTGGCAGTGGTACCTAGAATTTTAATGCCTTTACAAACCAAAAGTGTATAGTTATTGTGGATGGAACATGTGACGATTCAAGGGAAGCCTGACAAACCATACTAACCACGGATTATTGCACTCAAAGAAAGATGGGAAACAAAATAATCCAGAGAGCAGTGCTTTTATTTTCGTGACCCTTCAGTTGTCTTTGACTGTTCTTTCTTTTGGCTTTTCTGCTTTGTAAGTGTCTTTGATTCAAGGCTGTTTCATGATCCACTGAAATATAAGGAAACCATGGGTCTAAATTGCCCACCATTTCCTTTAGTGCACTGTTAGATGTAGTCAGTCCTGGGAACTTGTTTGATAAAGAAGTTTTGAAAATGTTCAGGGATCTTTTTGTTTTTGTATATTGGATAATTAACAATGAATTTTGCCTTGAGGTCAACATACTTCCAATATTTCCTGAAGAAATATTTACTGAAAAGTGTAGATGTGATGTAGGCACAGCTAGTGTGAACCAAGCCCTGGGCTAAATGACTTAGGCACATAATTGTAATTTTCCCAGTAACTCTGAAAAGCAAATAGCAATATCTTAATTTTATAGATGAGAAAATGGAATCTCAGAGTGATTGCAGTTTGCCATATATTTATGTTAGAATTTGACTTACCCAGGTATGTGTGACTCTAAATCCAAATTATTTTTAAGAACTTAAGCTCTTTCAGGTCTTTTATCTAAAAATGCTACAAAAAGAAGGAAATGGGGAGATGTAGATGAAGATTTAAAGTAGCAGATACATAGGATGAGCAAGTCTAGGTATCTAATGCACAACGTGAGGACTATAGGTAATAACAGTGCACTGTATATGAGATTAAGGCTAAATGAGTAGATTTTAGCTGCCTTTGTCACAAAAACAAACAAGAAAATGGGTAACTATATTAAATGATGGATATGTTAATTTGTTTCACTATAGTAATATTTTTACTATTTTTACGTATTCTATACCATCATGTGTTATACCTTAAATATATACAATTAAAACTTATTTAAAATGTAAAAATAAAACATAAAGCATGCTGCAAATAATAGTAGCTCTTTTTTTGTAGTTATGAATAGATATGGATATTTAACATTCCCATTGCTAATCTTCCACACTAAGCAACAGTAACTTATTAATCTTACCCAATAAATCCTAAGTACAGAAAAGATTAAGGCACTGTGCATTTATTTTGATTAAAATAATTTATGTAAATTTTAATTCAAATTAGGCTCAGCTTTAGGCACCTAGAATATTAATTCAGAAAGCAGCCTTATTAGGTTAGCTTCAAATGCACAGGATTTTGGTCAAGGATATTGAAGTAAACATTTTATCTTTATTAGCCATCAATTGGCAACCATTTATTGAGTACTTTCCAAGCATCGGGGAGGAGCTTAGACCTGAAAGAAATTTCCATCTGTTGGAGCCATATGACTAAGTCACACCAAGCAACTTGAGAAAGAAGCAAGAAAGTTCATAATTAAGTGCTAATTTGCTATAGAAATTCAGAGAAGCAGTAGGTTATTGAAAGCATCAGGATTCAAGGAAAATGTCATGGAAGACATTTCATTTTGGGTAGCCTTCAAAAGATGTGGGGCAGCTTTGGAAAGCATGAAAAATATATAAGAAATAATAAGTAGAAAGACTTGTGTTGGGAAGGAATGAATGAGGTTGGATAAATTGACATATCTGGTTCCAGAGAATGCTTATAAATATGTTATTTGTCTGTTTTCCTGCATAGACTGTCAATTGAGTAAGGCTAGGGACGCTATGCTTCTTCCTCACCTGTGTCTTCAAGCACAGTGCCTAGCATGGTATAGGAGCTTAATAAATACAGGCTAGCTCCTCAGTATATAAAGGCAGATGAATCTAGATTTTGATATAGTAGGAAATAGAAAATGCAAATTAGAAAATATAAATTAGAAAATATAGAAATAAATAGCTGTCTGATTCAGTGAGCATAGTTGTTAATATTACTGGTATCATGTTGCTGAAAAGACTTAATTTGGGGTAAAATTTTCTTCAATCACTTACGTATGCATAATAATGGAGGTGAGGAGATAATGGCCCATGATTGGATAGTAGGAAAGTTACTTTCACTTAGCTGCAGACTCACATAAATGCTAGTGATTTGTTTGCGTTTGCACTCCTGAGCAGACTTCAACAGAAGTGAAGTTGAACCTATTTTGACTAGAAGAACAAAAATCCTGAGTGGAAAGTGTACTAAAGATAAATGTGACATATTCATTCATTCAGTCAGCTGAAGTTGAGAAAAAGATCCACAAGCTCAGTCAAGCCTCCAAATGACTGTAGCCCAGATCAACAGCTTGATGGCAGCCTCACGAGAGACCATGAGGGAGAAGTACTGGGCTAACCTGTACTTAGATCCCTGGCCTTCATAAACTGTGAGCTAATACTTGTTTGCTGCTTTAAGTCAGTCAACACATCTGAGTGGATGGCGTTGAGTGCTCAACACTGTGGGGATATAGAGAAAAGCCTTGGCTTCTGCCCTTAAGGAACTCAGCTGGGTGCAGAAAAAGACACGTATGTACAAACACATACTGTAAGAGGCAACAGGAAGAGGATTGAGGGCAGTAGAGGCTTCACAGCAGAGGTGACACTTGAGTTGGGTTTTGAAAGATGAACATGCTTTGCACAGGTAAAGAGGTTTGGGTATCCTGCATTAACTGTTCTACTTTGTTGAGGATGTTGACAAAATTACAGAAATGAAATAGTTGAAAAATCAGGCTAATAGTAATTATAACAACAATAATAAAGTACATTTATTTTATGGTTTCAACAGTATTTCCATATACATTAATTCATTTGATCCACACAAGAACCAAAGGAGATGGGCTGAGAAGTCGTTATTATACCCATTTTATCAGTAGGGAAGCTAAGGTTCAGAGGGACCCTGTGGCATGTCCAAAATAATGATTCTGCTTTGTGAAAACAAGTACAAGTATAAATCAATGTATAAAATGAAATGACCTTGATAAAAAACCATGCTAGAAGAGGTCAGAAGGAAGTGAAATCGCTTCTGTAGAAATTTTGAATAAAAACTGCATATAGTGTGAATGATGCATTTGTCACAAAGGCTGGGTTTTGTGTCTCAAGGCGCTTCTCAGGGAGGTGAATGTACTGGTGTCAGAAGTCAGGTGCTCAGCTTTGTAAGCTCTCAAACCTGACTTAGTCAGCATATACATAGGTCTGCCTCTCCAGGGAATAGTCATATTATTAATAGCAAAGTGCACAGATGGATTTATTAATTTGCAATGAGAAATAGCACTGCCATGTACCCCAGAATATTCTGTTGGCACAGCTAGCATACTCATTCCCTGCAGGCAGATATTTGAGGGAAGCTCTATTATAATGAAAGAGAAAGCTGTTGCTGCCCATAGACTCATACCTGACAGTTTGCTAGATACATTTAAGAAGTGTTCCGTGGTTTAGAGGTAGGATGGGGTGATTCAAGCACTTTTTCTTCTGTTTAGAGATCACTCTTCAGGAACATCAGTCCTCTGGTCAAGACTCCCTTGTCCCCCAACATAAGTTTGCTTCTATGACCCTCTGTATTAGTTTCCCAGGGTAGCAAAATACCAAAAACTAGGTGGCTTGAACAGCAGGAATTTATTCTCTCACAGTTCTGGAAAGTAGAAATTTGAAATCAGGTTGTCACTAGGGCCACACTCCTTCTGACGGCTTCCGAGAAGAATCTTGTTTTGTCTCCTCCAGATTCTGGTGATTTTGGCAGTCTTTGTCATTCCTTGGCTTGTAGCTACATCACTCCAATCTCTGACTCAATCTCAGGAGGGTTTCTTCCCTCTGTGTGAGTCCTCTCTTCTTTCAAGGACACCACGTCATTGGGTTCAGTGCCCACTGTAATCCAGGAGGATCTAATTTTAACTTAATTACATTTGCAAAGACCCTGTTTCCAAATAAGGTTATATTCACAGGTACTGAAGATTAGAATATAGAAACACCGTTATACGGGGCACAGTTTAATTCACCACATGGGTTTTTCCCATGCTTCCATTATTGATCAACCTCACTCCCACCCTATCCTGGGTAGACCCATTCTGCACTCAAGTGTTAATTTGGCCTGAAAACCTCTTTGCTTATAACTGACCTGGCCTTTTATATCAATGACTTTAGGGAAAAAGAGAGTAACAGGAGTTAGAACGGTGTTCCCCAAAATAACTTGTTTTTTATTTATTTTTGTTTCCAAATGCCAAATCTTTCCTCGATTTCTAAACCCACAGATTGAAAATCTCTGCAATCACTACTCTATTAAGAATCCACTATTAGTGATGTGAGCTTGTGGGGATGGACAATAGCTTGAGAAGCAACTTCAGGGTTGGGAGGAGGGAAACTTGGGAGGAAGACTTTGGCCCTCCTTCAACACACCCAAACTAAAAACAGTAATGCTATTCTTTGACAGAGTAATGCTGTTTTATTTCTCAATCTTCTGTCAAATGGAAACAAAAGGATCTTTGCCCATTATTTTCCTTTTTACGTACAATATAAATTGCTACAAATCAAACTTTAAGGGAAGCTTCCTAGCACTCCCTTCTCACCAAATTAGTACCTCCTAAACCTCTGCCCTATGGACATTCTGGCACCTTCTGTTCAATCACTGCATTCTGAACGGATTTGTAGTTTCTCTCTCTCTCTCTTTTTTTTTTTGTTTTTTGTTTTTGTTTGTTTGTTTGTTTTTGACACAGTCTCACTCTGTCACTCAGGTTGGAGTGCAGTGGTGCAGTCTCAGCTCACCGCAATCTCTGCCTCCTGGGTTTAAGCGATTCTCAGCTTCCCAAGTAGCTGGGATTACAGGTGTGCACCACCACACCCAGTTAATTTTTTTGTATTTTAGTAGAGTCAGGGTTTCACTATATTGACGAGGCTGGTCTTGAACTCCTGGCCTTAAGTAATCCGCCTGCCTCCATCTCCCAAAGAACTGGGATTAGCAGCGTGAGCTGCCATACCTGGCCAGCTTCTCTTTTAGAGGCTGTTTTTATTTACCACATATCTAAATTCATGGTGGGAGGGTACCTGTAATTATACCATTTATTCAAGTGAGGAAATATTCATGTGAGGAAATCAGATACTGCCAAGCATAAAACAATAATACAATTACAAAAAATGAAAGGCAAGACATAAGTATGGTTGAAGAAAAAGTACAGTCATTAGAAAGAAATATACCCTTTAGAAACAGGTCCTCTGGTCTAGAAGCCAGGAGAGTTTGCTGCTCCTATAGGTTGTGGCCTTGTTCACATGACTTCACCTCTCTCCTCAACCTGCTTTTCTCTAAAAGGAGGGTATTAATAAGTAAATGGCTGATGGATGGTGAGAGTCGGATTTCTTACTGTTAGAGAGGGAAGTTACAGATAACTACGAGGCAACTCGAAAGAATCCTGGGGTATTGGATTTGAGTCAGAGACATTAGTATGAGCTTTTAATCAGTTTAATATAGATTCAGAAATAATTGTGCATGTGTGTACACATGGGTAGTTATACATATATAGATTTGTATGTATATATGTATTTAATACATACACATTATATATTAAATATATAATATAATGTCTAAATATATACTCTAGAAATATTAAAATATATGTAGAATACATAACTATATATTACATGTAAATATTATACATAATATATTTTATATAATATTTACATATAAAAATATATGGGATATATATATTTACATCTATATGTCTATATATATATATAATATAATATAACATATATCCCAGCTTTTCCATTGAGAGGGACTAGAAGCAGTGATGTTCCAGTAGCAACAAGTACATCTAATGCCTCAATTTTGGTTTTTAAATACTATTCTCTAGTAAAAGGGATATTGGCTCTTTGGAGAAATAACTGATTCTAAAACTGAGTTATGGGAAGTATGAGATGAGCCAAGAGCATCCTGTAGTCTCAGAGAGCAAGGGACTCCTCAAAACAAAAACAAATTGAAAGGTACCTTGGAGACAATATGAAAGAGCTCCCAATTGTCAGAGCTGAAACAAATTTGAGCAACAAAATAGTGTGGGATTGGATTACAATTCACAATACAAAATAAATATACCTGAATACATGCCAATATAAATTAGTAAAAAAAATATAAATAAACAATTGAATAAAGAAACAAAAAATGGAGAAGGTATAAATCTTTCTTGTAGAAATATTCCAAATAATATAAGTGTGGGCGAGACTTAGTGACTCATATCCAAACAATAGAGCGTGGAAAGGGGATAAAACAGTAACGTTTCAGTGGGAACACCCCAGAAGCCACTGGCTTGATCAGTGATCAAGGTTAACATCACTAGTAACAAGTCATGTAAATAGCATGTCCCCTGATATGGTATGATGAGGATACTTCACTTCTGTGGAATTCTTGCCAAAAACCTGTATCTCCCGCCTGATCATGAGAAAAAGGTGAACAAATCCACACTAAGGGACGTTTTGCAAAACACCTGGCCGGTACTCCTCCAAACTATCAAGGTGGGGAAAAAGAAAGACTGAGAAACCATCACAGACCGGTGGAGACTAAAAAGATGATATGATGACTGGATGCAATGTGTAACTCCTGATTAGATCCTGAGGAAACAACAGGACATTAGTGTAAAAAACTGGTTTAAAAAAAAAAGAAAGAAAAAAGAAAACTGCTGAAATCCAATAAAAATTTGAATTTCAGTTAGTAGTAAAAAAAATAATAATAATAAAGGAAGGCATTGGTCCAAATGGCTCAGTCCCTTCCAGTATAGAATTCCATACTGTTCTATAACTAAAGCAGGGTCTCAAAGGGAGTGTTGACGCAAGAACCCAGTGTTATTCTTTCTAATTTATTTTATATTTTTTAAATGCTTCTTTTTACATATACTTTTTTTACAATCTTAAAAATATAGGGAGTTGCAGCAGGCCTTGCTGCAGATAAAGGAACCCTGGACACGCTGCCACCAGTTTCAGCAAGAAAAAGAGACGGTAGAGCTGAGTAAGAGATGGTACTGGGTTGTGGCTCTCAGGCGAATCACATTCTAGTCCGGCCTGCCTATTGGCATATGACCTTGGGCAAGTCACATTTCTATGCCTGAGTTTATCTGTAAAGTAAAGAATTAGGTTAGTAATTATCTAAGTTTCTAATTGTAACACTGTATAATTCTACTGGTTCTCTGTATGTACAAGTGGTAGCAGTCTTAAGAACAGAAGATACAATTTCTAGAGCAGGTAAAGGATGTTCTTTTGTACGCCACAGTGACACCTTCTGGGGAAATCAAGGGTTGCCTCCCTGAGTTGGGTAGCTTGGAAAATCAGGTTTTACGTGAGAGGAAACCATTTAGACTCAATTTTGACATTAGATGTAAACTTCGGTGAAGCAGGTTGAAAGGAATGAATTTTGCTGGTCTCTTTCTTGCCTCCCATTCTCTCCGGCATTATCTAGCATCGTTCTGACACTGACAAAAATTAACTGTGGCATCCTAAGAAACTTACTTAACCTCTATGGGCCTCAATTTCTTCAGTTATAAAATGGAGATTAAAAATAACTACTTTGCATTGCTTTATGAGAGTGACTCGAGCACATACAATTCCAATACTGCAATTTGTTATGTAAGTCTTTATTTGCGTGTTAGGACTTTTCCAGCCTCCTGATAGTCTTCAATTATTAATGACAGTAGTCCCTTCATGTTGGATGATAGAGAGGGCTGAAGCAGAATCTTGGCTGCATGTCTTTGAAAAACCCTGAATTATGTCAACAGGATAGATTTACTTTTTCCTAACATGAGAACTTAAAGGAATTTTGGATATAGTTATATTCATTTGTTGAACATGATTTATGTTTATGTTCATAAATCGGCAGCATTCAAGTCACTGGGAGTTTTTTCCTGGGGGTACCAAAGTGACAGCAGGAAAACACAGTTGTGGCTATGGCTGGCATTCAGTGGTAGCCCTAGTGGAAGATGGATAACTGGGGAGTATTTTGAATATGTGTGGATTTGTGTTAAATGGATTTTCAAGAAAGGTTCTTCTCCAGCCAGGGCTTCACCTTAGCACATGGTCTTAGTTTATTGTAAACTATATTTTCAATTATAAACTGCCCAGTCTTCTCTCTGTACATCTGCCCTCCTTTTTTGGCCATGAGAAAGGAGGAATCCATTGCAAGGCACCACTGGGACCCAGGTGTCTAGCAGAACATCTGGTCCCAGGAAGGCTGTGGCTCCATTTACACATTTAAAATCTATACAGTACTTTTAAACCCCATATTCAAAGTTTTTATTCTGAGCATTGAATGAATGTATTGTTAGCAGCTTAAAGATAATTTTGAAAGAAAACATCAAACAAACAAGAAATGAAAAATGCGATTTCATAAGTGCATACACTAAAGCATATTCACATATATAATTTAAAATAATTTTCAGAATTTAATGAATATGGTCTTCAAAATGTGAAACATCCTTAAAGTTATATACATATATCTAATAAAGGACTAGAAAGTGGAATCATGTGTGACCTTGAAGCCTTTCTGTTCCCTGTCATCTGAACAAAGCAAGTGTCTGGAGAATTCCTTAATAAATATGAACTTTCCCTCTTCCTTCATTTCTCCATTTCAACCAAAAACTGGGCTATCAGAGCTCGAGCTCAACAGGACATCTGGAGAAGAGTGATAGAGCCAAATGGAGTCTATGATAACCCCAAACTCTGAGAGAAGGGAGAAACAGAAAGACCGATCAGTCTTCAGAATAAAACAACCGCAGCTTTTGTGTTCTGAAGTTGTCCGCACGATTAGATTCAGCCCTCTACACTCACTCACTGAGCACCAGGTGCCTGGTATGCCATTGGGAAATGAGTCTATATCTCTCTTGAGAGGAGATGCAGATAAGCAACTAGGGCTAAACTGGAGCCCAAAAATGTTCTAAGAGGGTGAAGTAGGAATAATTAATTACAGTGGAAATCATTAGCCCAAAATTCATGAATGACAGGATATTTGACCTGGATCTTGAAAAAAAAGTAGTATTTTGGGAGATGAGATCAGATACAATGACATCAAGTTATGAGAGCCTGGAATTGAAGGCCACGCTGGAGTCAGGCAAATGTCTTGGGACTGGATAGATCCACAGCTGTCCACACATGGGCTCCTTGCATCAGAAATAAGATAAAAGTTAATAAAAGTTAGATTCTATAATTTTAATGCTGTAAATGTGGGATGGGACCAAGTATCTGCTGCACAGTCAGATTTGGGAGCAACCCTACAGGGATAGGAGATATTTACCGAAAGCAACATTAAAAAAGCATCTTGTACTTTTACAAGCTGAAGGATCTTGGTAGTCCAAGGAGTTTGGGTTGTATTCTGCAGATAAAATAGAGATTTTTCTTGACTTGATTACATAGTATTTTTTGGTCAAGTTGGAATATTTCCACTTAGAAATATTTAAAGTACTCTTTTAAGATCCTCCTCAGCAGGAACATTTAAATGCCAGTTTGTGAACTTAAGGATGAAAACTTCTGACTAAAAGGCAACAAATACAAAGACACACACACACACATACACACACACATAAACACACACATGCAACCAGGAAGTTTACTGTTATCCACAGCAGTTATAAGACTCTTCCAGTACTAATGGATTTCCATCTGACAATGATGTGTTCATGGCAGCAATATGGGATGGGTTGTCTATCTTAGGACTGAAGGACCCTAGAGGTCTCTTATCTCTGTCACTGATAAGCAAATCAAGTCTCTCTGTGCCTCAGTTTCCTCCTATGTGAGAACATCATAATTCTGCCTAATGAGTATCAAATGACCCAGAAAATAGTCATTAGAAAGTATAAAAAGAACTTCAAAATCTAAAAATGGAATGTTTAAAACCCAATAGTACATACCGACGCATATCCAGACAAGTGTTTCAGGGAATAATTTGTGACTTTATAGTTTTAGGAAAATAATCACATTTTTAATTTCCTTTGCAAATATGTATAGACATAGATATAAGTGCATTGTTAAGTAGAGAAATTGTAAATGCCATACTTCTAAACATAAAATTGAATATGAAATGTAATCATTGATCCAAGAGATTCCATTGTAGAACAGCTGTTTAAACCTTCTGGAAGACATTTTTGGAAATATGATTGAGAATCTATTTTGGATTTAACAGACATCTTCTTATATTTTTCTGTATTTTTCTTCATTATCATTAAAGGGTATCATCTGCTCTTGGTTTTGTGTTTTAATTTGAATTCACGCTCTTATAATAAAGTCACCTATCTTACTCAGCTCAGTGAAATTGAATCTAATTTTAGAATAAATGAAGAAATCAAGGTGTAGGTAACACTCATAAAGTTTAAGAAGGCCTGTGTTGAACTGGGTATCTTGTGCTACTTGGATAAATGATTCCTTTTATTTAATGAAATCATTTAAGAAGTAATAAGAAATTTGAAATTAATGGCTAGTATTGGCTGAGAGGTAGGAAGTATTCCTCCACAACATCAAGCCATGGATGACTTTTGAATAATCTGAAACACTCTCAGTATTTGAAAAGACCTGACTTTTTTCCTTGAACTTCTTGAAAATGTTGAGCTTCTTAGAAATTGTTTGCTATGATTCTCTTTGATTCTTTAACTTTGGAAAGAATATTAATTTATTTCTGCCTCCTAAAGAATGTATCTGCTTCAGAGCTGACCTGTTGTAAAAACTAATAGCAATTACTTTCAGGGAAGGAGAGGTGAGGAGATTTTTCTCTCTTCGATTTTCCTTTTCTCATTTATTGAGATGATTGTCTACAGAGTTGGTCCTTTTTTCTACCCCACTGGCAACTCTTGCTCCCCATTGTTCTGAAAATACAGAATATCAACTCTGTTAAAGATGAGAGTCTTTTTTTTTTTTTTTTTTTTTTT